>NC_045706.1:3212161-3432161 GCF_009834535.1 Camelus ferus | reverse complement strand
CCGGCCAGCAGCGTGGCCACCAACGTGTGTCGGGAGCCTGATTTCCTGGGATGCTTCTTGTCTGGAAACAGTCACATGTGAAGTTCTTTTGGGCTGTTGGACGCCAAAGGGCCAGCGAAGTTAGCAGAAAATGCAAAAAGAAAGGAAATCTCCACTTGCTGAACATTTGTTACCTGGTTTCTTGTTCCTCGGGAAGCTAGTGAGGGTCAGTATCACCCCCTTGCAAAATGGTGTGGCTTTCTTTCTTGAATGCTTCTTAATGGGGATTTGAGCCAGTTCCAGGTAATTCTTTAATCACGATCATAACAGTAATAACAATAATAATAAAGGTCTCAATCACTCGTGCCTCCCACAGTCACTGCACATGATTCTTCCCCTGCTCTGCCTTATCGCCGCCAAACACTAATGTTGGCTAATGTCCGGAAGTGGCGGTTGGATCCGAAGTTTCAGTCCATCAAAGTCAATGGAAAAGAGATGGCGCAGAACTTGTCTTGTGCGGGGCGTCTGGTGGCCTGCAGCCTCCTTTCCCTGCCCGGCGTCCTCCGAGCTCACCTGGAGTTGCACGGGCTGCCTCGGGAGCTGTGTGCACACTGACCCGCCAGCGTGGGACACAGCCCTGATCCGGGGCTAACCGCTAAGTCGTTTCTATAGTGATAATGATGTCGCCTGTGCGCCTATTGGGAATATATAAAATTAGAGAGAATTCCTGTTTGCTTTGGTCCTCTTTCTAGAGTAATTACAGGAACTGCCAGTCATTCCTGTTCTGTTCCCTGATTATCCTAGAGTCACGAGAATAACCTGGCTATTAAGGTTCAGTCATGTGAAGGAACATACGGCAAAGTGACAACTTGTCATGTTGGCATCATCAATGCTGCAGAATTCGCACGTCCTGGATCCAATTTTCACAATATCTCTGAGTGCTTAACTCGAGCTGGTGGGGACATGTGGCTCTTGAAGACCACAGGGCGAGCAGTTTCTAAAAGCGCCTCCCTCTTTAGTTATGGTAAAAGCCTGCAATTCTCTTCGGTACTAATTTGACCATTTGACCCCAAAATGTGCAGTTTGCCCATCAATAAAAACCCAAGGGTCTCCAAAGGAGGGGAGTGGGTCAGGGAGTGGTCACCACCGGCTACGCCTCGCAGGACGGATTCTCGGTTTCTTGGGTCAGCATCAGAGTCGGGCCTTTCAGCAGCTCCAGCGCCTCCTGGGAGGAGTTCCGTCACAGGGTGGCTTTAAGGAGGAAGTTCCAACTTGTGCAAGAAATGCCAGACTAGACACACACGCACGTGAACACGGAGACAAGGGTTAGTGACTAAACAGACACGGCAGCGACAGCAAAGCTCACGAACACTTGGAGCTGCAAAAGGATTCCTCCTGTTCCTTATTCTCCACTATTTGGAGCAGCAGGCAAGCTTTCCTGGGTTTTAAGAAACTATGATCGTACGTATCGGGCAAAGATTGGGAAGATGTAAAACAAAATCACCCAGAAGAAAGTTAGCGTTGAAAGCTGACTGCTGTGCGGCTTTGCTGGGGAGACACCACGGGAGTCAGAAGACACGCGCAGCCTGGTACTAACGCCCGGCCACGGGGGCGTCGCTGTGAAAGGCGGGCCCTGGAGGGCCCTGTCTCCTTACTGCATGTCCTGCTTCTTGGCTGTACTTAGGTCTCCCTGATACGGCCTGTGGAGCAGACGCCTGATGACTCATGGGCAGGTCTGAGCGCGGAGGCAGACCCCTCGGCACCAGAGCCGGAGCCGGCAGCCAAGGGCAGATAAGCGGGCATGCAGGATATCCTCCATCACCGGAGCGGTGCCGCCAAGGGCCGGCTGCTGCCGCCGCTTGGTGACACGTCCTGGAGACAGGCGGCAGCAGGGAGGGGGCAGAAGAGGACCGGAGGAGCCCAGGAGAAGCTCCAGTTTTTCTAGCACAGCCTGGAAGCTCTGCACCCCTCCTCCCCTTGCCCGTCTGATATCCACCAACGGCCAAGCCGTGCCGGGACTCAGAAGGGCGGACAGCTCAGCCATGGGGGGCGCGGCTTGGGGACAGAAGGAAAAGGATGCAGCTGAGCAGTGAGGAAGTGAAGAGACTGACCACAACGCGCATTTTTAGAAGAACAAGGCTGGAAGGACCCCCAGGTCAAACCGTACAACAGCATAAACACATGGATAACGGGTTATCTTTGATTCGCGGACTTGGTTTCTCAGGGCAGTTTTGGACTTACAGAAACGCTGAGCAGGAAGTACACAGTTCACATACACTCTTTTGTCCCACACACCTCTCTCTCCAAATTCCAGTGAACCAATGGTGAGCCAATATCAGTCCACCGTCATTAACTGAAGTCCAGAGCTGCCCTGCAGTCCCTCTGTGTTGTACACTCTGTGGGTTTGGACAATTGCATAATGCGTGCATCCACCCTTGCAGGATCATACAGCACTGCCCTCAAACCCCCTGTGCTCCACCTCTCCTCCCCCCGCCTCACCCCCAAGCACCAGCAAGCACTGACGATAGCTGGTGTTCTAAAACCCTGTCAAGGTGTTTACCGTGGACTCGGGACATTCCAAGGCCAACACGAGTGTGTTCAGTCTCATACCCACCTGGGAGGAAGTGACGCTTCTAATCCTCATCTTACGGGTGAGGATGGAGCACAGAGAGTGCGTGACTTGCTGGAGGTCACATAGCTGGTGAATGAAGGAACCCGGCCCTTCGCTCTGCCCATGGGGCTCCAGCAGGAGACGTCTGCTGTGTCTGAGTGTAGGACGGGTGGGCCGGCCAGCTGCCATTCAGCACTGACTGAGAACATACTTGCGTTAGGCACTGAACTAGCTTCTAAGCATCCAGTGATGCTTAGCAAAGGAGCAGGCGTGTGAGGAGCTGGGATGCAGTGATTCATGCAGGACATACGTGGAGTTGCAGTGTAGACGGGAGGGACGCCATCCCACCTGAGGTGGCCACGTCTCACGTGCTCCAGCTTGGGCGACAGCGATAATCCACGTGTGTCCTACAAGCGACCAGCATCCCATAACGTAGTGTGAAAGGGCTGGCGAGGAAGACACTTCCCAGTGGGCTTTATCCACGCGGTTAAAGAGCTCCCGAGGGCAAGGCGGGTGTAGTCGGGGGTCACAGAGGCCAGCTGGTCTGGCCACGAGGCCAGGAGACCCACTTTTTCAAAGGCCACATTTAAGCGTTGTTCACCGTGCATGCTTAGGAAGACTCTGCATTTGAGTCCACCTTCTGCAGCTGGCCTGGTCTCTCCCCCTTCACTGCCAGCTCCCCTGCAGAGAGTCCTCCCCACTTCTACCAAAAGGCAGCGTTCCAGAGCTCCTGAGAAACGTATTCCATCCCGGGCAGGCTGAGAAGTTCCCAGTTTCTCTTCGGCATCTGGACCATGCTTGCGTGAGTCGGATATAACCTCCTCAAGGACTGAATGGTTTTAACCGGATGTAAAAATGAAATAGCACAGCCCCTTCATCGTCTCCCTTCTCATCTGGATCTTGAAGATCCCGTTACCACCCACTTCCCAGAAGCGCTGTGATGGCTGAATTCGGGGGTGCTGGGCGCACAGGGCGCCCTGTTAAAAACAGACTTTCAGATAGACGTGAAGAGCTTTCCAGGGTGAGTGTGTCCCAAAGATTGTGTAGGGCGTACTTTTCCCAAAAAAAAAGTGTTATTTATCCAAAATTTAATGGAACTGGGCGGCCCACACTGTATTTGCTCTCTCTGGCCCTGATGGAATTATGCAAAGTGCTTTGCACAGTGCCTGGTACATGAGCAGACGGGGGGGAGGGTTAATGGTAGTAATATTTGCTCACAGGTCAGTCTCTGATCCTGAACTATGAGTTTCTGGAAGGAAAGGAACTTCTTATTTCTCTTGTTTTTATCTCTGACTCCTCAATGCCCGAGTCAGTAGCTGGAATGTGGCTGATGTCAGGGCATTTGGAATTAAATGCTACACTTGAAGTCAGTGCTTTTCCAAGGACAATGGGGCGTAAAGGTGACCTGTTATCGATACAGCTCTCCCTTCCTTTTCACCCTTCTGCTGGCCTGTAGCCCATCGTGGTTAGTTTAGTTGTGACTAGTTCAGGAAATGCTTGTGGCGCCGCCCCCTCTCACTGGGCACCTTACGATCCACGGGGAAGAAGAACGTCTCAGAGGCAGACCCTGCCGCGGGGAGCACGCCCACCAGTGTGGCTCTGTGGTGGGGGGCGAGAAGGCCTTCTCTGGGGGTCAGTAGGGTTGGATGGGTGTCCTCAGCCAAAGAAAAGGTTTGAAGCCAAGCACAGAGAAGGGGGACGTGGAGGGGGCAGCGAGAAGGAACAGCCAGGGGATGCGTTAGTCTTCTGTGTCTGCTGTAACAGACTGCCTCAAACTGGGGGAGGAGGGGCAGTGCTAAAGCAGCAGAAATGACTCGCCCACAGCTCTGGAGGCGGGAGGTCTGAAATCAGACACGGCAGGACTGTGCTGCCGCCAACGCTGTGGCGGGGAGGCGTTCTCTGCCCTTCCTTCCGGGTTCTGGTGGCTGCCAGTGTCCCGGCACTCATGGCCCTGTCACTCAGACTCCTCCATCCTCACGTGGCCTCTCCCCTTCCCCTGGCATTTCTTATCAGGAAAGCAGGGATGGGATTTGGAATCCACCCTAAATCCAGGCGATCTCATCTCAAGATCCTTAATATAATCACACTTGGAAAGATCTTTTTTTTTTTTCCAAACAAGGTCTCATTCACAGGTTCCAGAGTCATGATGTGGACACTGATTTCTGAGGCCACCAACCCCCAGCCCTGTGGGGGGGCGAGGAGCCATAGGATGAGCTGGGGACAGCAGGTGGGGGGAGCCTGACTGTTTCCTGTTCCAGGCTGAGGAGCGTGGGGCTCACGCTCGGGCCTTAGGGAGACTGACGGGTCCAGCCCAGGAGTGACTTGCTCAGAACTGTGTTCGGATAAGCCCGCCCTGTCCTGGACTAGAGAGGACCAGGTAGAGACCGGCTGAGAAGAGCAGGCAGGAACCAGGGGCCCCGCACATGCCACGTCTCTTCCACGGCCCTCACCATGGCCGGTCCCGCGGCCCCTCACTCCTTGCTCCTTGAAGGTGGCCCTGGCCTCTCCCCGCAGACGGGAGAGAGGATCTTCCCGTCTAATGTACGTCCCACAGGTCATGTCTCTGCTTTTCTGAGATTAAAGGAAGCAAAGCCCCAAACCTTGGAAGCTGCAACCCCCCCCCCCCCGTGTCACCAGTGTGAGGGGAACCCTCCCCTGCCTGGAAGGGGCTGGCAAGCATGCGGCTGCATCAGGGAAAGAAGAGGCAGCCTGAGAGGTCGCGACGCCCCCCCCCCCCCCCCATCACTCCTGACAAAGCCGCACGAGGCGCGGCCGCAGGGACCAGCACAGCCGAGCTCGCACAGGGACTCTGCTTCGTCGGCCTTAGACGCTGCCTGGAAGGGTCTCCCAAGCTCCTCCCCAAACCCACTCCCCAGAGAAGGCCCTTCCCCCTCCAGAGCATCCCTGAGACGTCACTTCCGTGAACAGAGCGCTCTGCTGTAACTGACGAGGAGCACACGCGAAGGGGGCGTGGGCGCCCAGACCCCCGGCCGCCCCGGGAAGCTTCTCAAACTGGCAACGCAGGGGCCGGGAACACTCCAGCCGGCAGACGGGGACCTGGCCTCACCCCCGTCCCGCCCGGGCCCCCGGGGAAGGCGGTGGACGCCGAAATGACCTAACCAATCACAGGCCAGCAAACTTCTTCCAGGAGGCTGAGGCCGCCCGCTCGGAGCTGCGCGGGTCACGGGGTGGAGCTGCCTTGCTCGTGCCCCCACCTGGCTCCCGCGGTGGCACCTGCTTCTAAAGCCTCAAGTTGCACACATTCTGCTGGAGCGAGACTCTCATTAAGACCGGCTGCGTCACGCGGGGCGGCGCTAATTGGATGTGGTTGGGAGCTCAGGAGGGGACACGGAGACAGTCACTGACCTGGACGGGGAGCTGCTGGACGGCACAGTGATGCCACCGCCCGGCGCCGAGCTGCGGCTCCCCCGCTCGCCTTCCTCCTCTCCACAGTGCAGACACCAGGCTATTTTTTCCCCCTTCATCAGCTGTTACATCCCCTGGTAAAACAGCTGAGAAGGACTCAGAGCCCATCTTGCTGGAACTCCAAGCAGGGAAGAAGTCACTCCTGCTGGTCTTTTGCAGAAAAGCCCCACATGACATGCGGATTCCATTCAGGGGAGGCCCGTGACTGTTGGCGCAGAGTACCCACCAGGACATGGGCTCAGACGGCATCTTAGAAGCACTCACCTGTGTGCTACCTCCAGCAGCTGGAATTCAGGATGGTGCGGCAGCAATAGAAGAAGAACCCGGTGCGTTTACAGAAGGGACACTGACATAGAGCCACCCTCCCCACCCCACCTGGAACCTGCAGCCACGGAAGAGCCCGCGGCTCCCGACAGAGACGGGGAGGGGTGGGCATGGTGCGCGTGTGCGGTGGTGTGCACACGCATGTCACACGTGTACCTGTGCGGGTGTGGCTGTGTGTGCACACAGGTCTCCAGGCGTGAACCTGAGTGCATCTAGGGCAACGCCCCAGGACACAGGGTCTTGGCAACGCTCAGGTAGGAAGTGTGCGGACCCCAGCCCTGAAGTCTGAATCCAGGAGGTGGGGCTGAGGAAGAAAAGGGGCTGAGGGCGGGCACCCCACCTGAGGCCAGCAGGAGGCCAGGCACAGAGCTGCCCCGAGGCGGCTGCCCTGTGGCTGTGGGAGGATGAAGGTTCTAGAAATTCTTAGTGGGCGGCTCCCAGTAGCCACCCAGGGACTTTCCAGTAGAAAGTGGGGGAAGAAGTGAGGGAAGTGTTCGTCCAGAGGAGCTGGCCAGGGTCAGAGGGACAGCAACAAAGTGGCACTTGGTGGTCCTCACTGTGCATTGGGGGCAGTGCTGCCTTGGGGTCACGGGGCTCCCACCCCCACTTGGGGTCAAACCCCCTGGCTATCTGGGAGCCCCGCACGTGACACAAAGATGCTGTCCGTGGAGAGGGAGCCCTGGGGTTCTAAGCCACTGGTCCTTTTCCTTCTCATATGGCGGTGCCTCCATCAGGAGTCAAGTCTCCAGTGGGACCGCATCCCTGCCCCCAGCCCACAAGAATCATAAGCATTTCTGTCAAATGTTGAACAGGCCTCCAGCCTGTCCACAGACGGGCTGTCGGGGCTCGGGGAGGATGAGCAGCAGGGTCAGCAGGAACGCCGGGAGTCACACCAGCGAAGGGACAAACACTGCCTCCTGCCTGCGCGTCTCAGCCGTAGGCCTAAGGGTCTGAGCAAAGCATGGGTAAGATCTCCCGTTCGCACCATGCTCTGGTTCCTATGCATTTCCGCACACCTCTGTCTGTCAACCCCCAAATCCCCTCTCTCCGCGTTTCCAGGTGAGGAAACCAGGACTCCTCATGTCATGTGACTCACCCAGGAAAGTCCCTGGAGGAGACCAAGCAGATGTCTCAGGGCCAGGTCTTCTGTCCCCAAGTTCAGGGCTCCTTCCATCCACAGTCTGTGCACCCAAAGAATTTGGCCACTTTGCCGAATTACTGAAAAATGAGGCTTCTCTGAGGCGAGGGTGCCGCTGTTAGAGGAAGCACGTGGGGTTCCGGGAGGAGCGGCCCCACCTCCCGATGTCCCGGGGGAAGGAAGACCACCAGCCCCTGGCCTCCGGGGAGGGGGTCCGAGCATCATGCCCGCAAAAGTCCCTTCTGTCCATTTGGGAAAAGTATAAGGAAAGAAATTGTTCCATGAAGGCGTGAAAAGGGTCCAGAGCTCATTTTTGTGAGATCTGAACAACACTTTGCTGCGAACACTGTCGTTAGAAGTAGCCGGGTGCACCCTTCAGAAGTCAGCTCCATCCAGTTGCCATCTCAGTGGGGCTTCCAGCCGCCCCAGCTGCGGTCCCAGACCTGGAGGGAAGGTTAGGTACTTGTCAGGCTGGGTTCTGGGTGGTGAGAATGTGGACGCCACGTGTCCAGAGCTTCTGAACAGCAGCCTTGACAACATCTGGTTGGAAACCCGTGCTCGTACCCTGTTCTGCTGACATCCTCTCGGGATCCAATCTTACACAGCACACAGCCAAGCCAGCTGCCCCAGCTGGTACTTGATGAGAGACTCTGTTAGAAAGAGAAGAGGCAAACGAGACCAAAAGGGCTCGGTGCTTCCCTCTAAGATCTTGTCTTCTGGAGAGGGCTCGCCTCCTCCCTGGTGTTTCAGTGGAGGAGAGTGAATGCCTGCGCACCCTTCACCTGCAGGAAGGGAATACCCCATCCAGGTGTGGCCCTGAGGTCCCCTGACGATGGATGGCCTGAGCCCCTGGACAACAGGGCAACGAGGACAAGAGTGGGCAGCTAAGGCAGCGGGGAGACAGGGTCAAGGAGGGCTGGGAGTAAGGCAAGAAGATGTCTCAGGGAAACTGAGTAGGGGCTGGACCACTGGATTCCAGAAGGTTCTGCTGTCCCCACAGTCTCTCTACCACGTCTCCAATACCTCCAGTTAAGAAATCCATTCTGACTGACAAGCTTTGCTAACATATATTCAAATATCCCAAGAAGAGGTAAGAAATTACACATTCCCGTCACGGAACGGATTCTGTCTGATCAGATAGCTGTCTGCACTTCCCGGAGATACAGACTCAGACAGCCTTCTCCAAAGTATGTTCTGCTAAGTTCTTCATTCAGGAGACGCTCTTGAGAGGACTAGAAGCTCTGCGTGGTGTGTCTCCTTTGTGGAGATTTACCCGGCAGCTGAGACAGAACATCCAGTTCCTGTACCCCAGGACATCTCAGAACCTTACTACCGTGGCTCCCCCGACCCGTGGCCATCTTTGCCATGAGACCCGTGAATATGGCCTGGGAAACGCAGCAGGAAGGAAAGGGGTTTGCCTCTGAGTTCCGTTCATGCTGAGCCTCCTTTGTGAACTGGGCCCCAGGAGGGGAGATGCTTCGAGTGTGGTCCCGGGACCCAGTGAGGAGCGGCAGGCTTACAGCCAGCTGCCCTGGCCAGCCCAGCCGCTTTCTCCAGCGTAGCGTCCTGAGGTGAGGACAGGCTCCCTCCCTGCGACCCGGCCTGGCCACTTTGCAGGCCCAGCCATCTGAGAACTTCCTCACCACCCCGCATTTCTGTCCCGTGTCCTATCAGCACCAGAGCAGCCACCCAGGCAACTGAGCAAGGTGATCAAGGCACCAGAGTAGGCCCCCAGGTAACTGGGCACACACACGCACGACACACACACGCACACACACATGGACACACACACACAGCTAGCTGCCTGTAACAAATGGCAGCTTTGTGGGATTCAGACTGGGCCCTTCCCCGTTTACGGACAACTTTTGTGATAAACCACCCGATTGCCCGAGTGACCTTGGAGTTGCGGCTGTGAGCCCCGTGCCCTCTGCCTTTGACCCTCCCTCGGTGCAGGAGAGGGGAGACACCCTCGACCCAGCCCCGTTCAGCCACGCCTCGTCTGCCCCCCTCGGAGCGGCCCCTCCGGCCCAGGCGCGGCAGAGTGAGGGTGGCCGGTGGCCGAAGGCGAGCCCAGGGCGTGGACGCCGCGCCCGCGGACCCAGAGCGGGAGCGCCGCCGCGCAACGGAACTGCAGTCTAACGTCTGAGGGGAAATTTCACGCTCTTACCGCTGAATTTTTTTAAGCCCCAAATATGTGCGGCAAAGCTCTCTCATTACCAAATTAAACAGCTATGCCTCTCATTTCATACAATAGGCATGTTCCTGAGAAACTACATGAGGAGAGAATTTTTAAAAATCAAATTATATGTTTCAAAGTACTCAGAGACTTTCCATTTAAAAGAATCCCGCAAGGACTCCTCCCTTAGAATGAAGAACCCCATTGTAATGCAAATGATCGCCTCATAATTTATCTGTTTTCCAAATTCAAATAAACTCCAGTTTATTCGAAATGGTCAAAGAGCAGGGTCTTGTGGTTAATTGAATATTCATGTTAATCTGGAATCACCCTATATACCGTGTGTTGATCACTAATTTTCAACAAACAAGAATATAATGAAATACAATAAAACACACTTCCCCGCAAAATGATGCAGAATCTAATTACTGTTTCTTTGATAATCCAAAGGCATTCAGGACCTCAGAGTGCTGGGCTGGCACGGGATCTGTTCATCCCTTAAAGCAGCTCAGACCTGAGATCCCAGAAAGGGATCAGGCCTGAAGCAAACTGATCCCGGGACATGACCTGGGAGTTCCATTTCTGACATAGGTTTTCTTTTTTCTTTTTTTTTTTTTTGCCTTCTTATCTGTTTAAAAAAAAAAAGTCAGAGTTCAGAGTATATTTTTGTACGTCCCAGAAGCACACAGTCTGCAGCCCCTGGGAGCATCTGGGTGTGCAGCTGACATCTGCACAGGTAGGCCCCCTTCTCAGAAAGCCAGTCCGAGTCAGAAAAACAAAGCGAGGTGCAGCTACTCATCTCTGCTGCTGTCCAGCGAGCTGTGGGAAAGGCCAGCGATTCTGGAGCACACTGTGCTTACAGGCAGTGCCCGCCCTGGGAAGAGACAGTGATCCTGATTTCATGTAATGATGGAGGAAATGATTCGTTTCGAAAGCAAAGTGCAGAGCATCCACCCCCCACCCCCGAAGCAAAGCCTCGTCCCTTTGCTTCTATCCAAACACCCTTCTCTCCATGCTGCAGGCTCAAACTTAAGCACACAGCCGCCCGAGTGCCTGATGCTTTAAAATCCATCCACTTCCCTGTGGCTTGTTAGAACTGCTTTTCCAAGGAGTCCTACGACCATATATTCCTATTTAAGCAAATAAGGTTAGCTACCTTTTGCCATTCACAATTCAACAGTCCCCCTAAATTAATTTTTCCGAAAGTAATTCAAATAAAAGCTTCGTCGCCACTACTCTTTTCTGAGCCACAAGATTGAATAAGGCATCTGAATAAAAATGTGTATTACAGCCTTCTTTAATATTTAAGCATGACATTCATTGATTTGTTTCTTGTTTTCTGCAAACCTTGACAACATGATAAAATAAATCATAAGAACAAAATATAGTGGTAACATCTTTTATGGACTTCACATAGTCATCAATCTCAAGCTGTGAGTGAATTATCAGTACAGCAAAAAGATCTATGTTTTAAGAGCTCCAACAGCACACGAGCTGGAGGTTTTTCACAAGCAAACTCAAGGCGAGTGACTGATAAGCATCATTATTATTTTCTGAGAGTCTAGTTTATGGTGTGTTGCAGAGATGTTGGCATATATGTTTCGGAAGCAAAGGTTTGATCAATTCTAAGTAGGCATCTACTAACATATGAAAAATATAACAAGGCTTCCTACTGGGCGGTGCTGGAGTACCCACCACCCCGTGGCAGCGTGACAAGCCGGTATTGCGTTTCTGATCATACTGAATACAGAATTAACCTTCCTTAATGCGATCGCTATGTAGGAAACATGGGTCCAGCTATAGGTATTTGGACATATTCCCATTTTATTTCTATTTTGACTTTGAGCAACATCATTGTAAATACAAAAACATAAGCCTTAAATTGTCATAGAAGGGCCACCTCTTGGACATGCTATAGGCAAGAGAGCTGGGGAAGAACATTGTTTCAAAGGTAACGCACCCTGGAGCTGATGCTGGATTGAGTTTAGGATTGTGGAAGAGTCTGAAGTCTGCCTTACCAAGCACAACAAAGTTTTTTCACCATCATCAATGCCTTCGCTGGTGAGACTCTCCACACCACACCCTCTTGGTGACATAGAAACCTGCAACCGATGACCCAGGGTGGGTGAACCTGCCATGGGGCATCTGGACATTTGGAAACACCTGAATGCATGCATTCCACACGGTGCTTTTTTAACCTAAGCTGTATTTCCCTTTTTTTTTTTTTTAAAGCTGCAATTTCTTGCCTGTGAACGCTGACCCTCAATGAGGCTTAAAGTTTTAAGGGAAAATCACCAACAAGGGAAACGTCGGCTGCATCAAATCCAGTTGTGACAAACTACAACTCGGGGATTATTCAGCGAGATCACCAGAATCATTATCCACATTTTCTCCCGAGAGTGTCACAGGGCTGGTAATCCAAAGGCATGATCTAAAAATCTGCAAGGACATTCCAGAAAGCACGATGGCTTCGGTGGCGTTCCTGGCGCTCTCTATCTGGAAAATGGGTGAATGGAAACTGCAGAGGCGGGGGGATTGCAGGAGCAAATACGAAGATGTTGTCTGACAGGCTGGATACACGAGGTTTCCTGCGAAGCCCCACAGCGCCTTGCGCTCTGTAAACTTCACTCCTCGTCCCTTATAACTTGACTTCCGTGAAACACGGCACCCTGGCCCGCGAAATGCAAGCTGCACTTGCATTGGTCCAGAATCTCAGGCAGCCCTCGTTTACGCGGGCAGGCGCTGCTCATCACCCTCATAACTAATTCAAGCCAATTACACCGTCCCTAAGTAGCTCCTCTCCCAGGCACGCGGCGGCATTACCGCCTACTTTCAGTAAAATTGTACTCACTGTCCTTCTCGTTGAGCCGCTGTAACTGAAGGAGGGATTTAAATTTTTTTCCCTCTCTCTCCTTTTCTTTATTCTGACCAATTAAAGTCAGTATGATTTTCTTTACTCGGCCTAGGAGAAATACCATCAGGATTATTGCCTGTTTGACATTTGGGTTTTCCATTTGTTAAATTTTATTAGCAATATTGGAAATGTGAATTACTGTATCGTCGCGGCAACGATGCTCTTCTGAGGAGCCGGTGCGCTGCCGGCGATACTACATACACCCGCTGTAAACCTTTCCGCGTCTGCCTGTCAGTGGGTCTGCTCTGGTACCACCAGACAGGCAGCTGGGAGAAATCATGGCTAGTGCAGGAAATGCCACTGGAAAGTCCAAAGAAATGTGGAACAGGGAATGGCCCAGAGATCTTCCAGCTCGAGAGGCTGCTTCCTGGAGGTCCCTGATTTTTAGGGTCGTAAAATGAAGCCTCTGCCCACTGGAGTCCACCCCCGTTGCAAAAATTCTAACTAACCACCACGTAGGGAGAGGCTTTCTTGAATTGGCTGATAAGCCAAACACTGGTCAATTTACCTGTAAACACGCCTTATATTTTATTCAGGGCTTTGCAGTTTCCAAATCAGAGAACCAGGGAAGAGCAGGAGGGACCGTTTACACCTGGCAGGAACGGGCGTAGGGAGCACGTGGTAACCAGCCCCACCCCACACACAGCACCCAAAGCCCACCCAAGCACAGCACACAGTCACGGAGCTAGGGGCCGCTTCGCCAAGTCCCAGAGCCTCCCCAGACCGACTTATAACTCAATCATGGATTTCCTGGGATACCTAATTAACCTCCCTGGGACGTAATTAATTTGCAGAGTTTGGCTGGAGTGGTGGCGTTATCACACCAGGGAATAAATTATTACAAACAATCTGGAATGTTGGCTCTCTGAGGGCACATGGACTGGGTTGATTGTGTTCATTGTACTAGACACCTACAAGAGTGTCTAGTACACAGTAGGTGCTCAGTAAATACCTGCTGAATGAATAAATCCATTAGTCACCTGACGCTGGCACAGCTTCCCCCCATCCCATTTCATTTTGCCTGGAGGCATTTACTGGCTTGGAGCCTCTGTGCCTCTGTTTCCCCATCTATAAAATGGGGGTATGAATAATGCCCACCTCAAAGGCTGCTCTTGGACTAAATAATTATACACAAATGTAATGGGTGTTTTTATGTACACATGCATACATATACATACGTGTGTGTGTGTGTTTATGTGTGTGTATGTAGGGGAGACAGGCACAGAGAGAGGAAATAACACATAGCCTGCTTTCAGAAAAAAAGGACACTTTTTATTATTCATTTTATTTGGGGGCAGCATTTATCACAGCTAGTTAACACGGCTTGCTGGGCTGACCCAGCTTTGAATACACCTGAAGCTCCTAATGAGGTCAATTTTCTATTTCTAGAAAACTCGTGGAGGAAATCCAGGGTTTGGAACAAGCCAGTGAGTCTGCAGTAATTTTCCTGTATCTTTTTCCTTCCACACTATTGCACCGGTAAAAAATCCGAACTGGAGAGCCCCGTGAAGAACGCCTGATTTTACAAAGAGTCGACAGAAACCTTTAATCCTGTGTGTAAATGATATATTACGGCTTTTTTTCCTTCTGAATACTAATATATAATTCCTGCAGGAAAAAAACCATGTGCCCCTTCTTATGTGGTGTACTGACAAATAATCTATAATATTGCATCAATATTCCCTTAATAAAGGAGGAAGTTTGCATTGCTTATCGTGTTTCTGTTTGGTTCCCCCAGCTTTTAGATATTATGTGCAAGAGTTGGTCCAGCAACATCTATGCCTTGTCAGTCATTTAATTAAGCAAAGAAAGCTTGCTATTCATTTTATTTCTGTATATGTTAATGTTAAAAGCTAAGAGAAAGCAGCTAGTAAATTGTCCCCTGCATGTATTGGACACAGCAACAATTACTCTGGCAGAGAAGACACAATAAAAGAGGAAATTTTAATAGTATCTTTATTCCATTTATTCTCTTGGGCTTCTGTTTCCAGGTACTGTAGAAATTAACAATTATTTCTTCTCATTGTTTTTGATGATCTTTTTCTATTACGCTTCTACCCGACTTAAAATAAAAAATAATTTAAACTTACATTTTTTATTCAATTTTATGGTGCCCTGAGATTTACATTCCAGGCATGAGGAAGAGCTGAGAAAAATCAGAAAATAACCCAGAGCTTTCCCTTCTCGCTCCTCTGACAACCAGTTAAGGGCATGCCTGTCATTAGTACAACTGAGATTATCTTGATTTCAACTCAGAAGTCCACATAATAAAAATAATTATCCTACACATCACTGTATTGACAAATACGTCTGTCTTGTATTTATGGATGCCTGTCATATGTGTATCTAAAGAGTTGACATAGCTCTACTCTATGAAGCAATTAACTCAGTTTATTTGGCAAATTGTCTAAGGATTTCTCCAGAATGCTTGGGGAAATCTACAAACTAAAATATTTTCCAATTTATTGACACACTACCATGTTGAAAAAAGTAGGCCATCAATAATCAGATTTCTTTGAAATCTGGGCTCTTATTATAAGTGTGGGGACTAGGAGACCCCTGGCTTGGTGGAAACAAAGACCAATTTTATCTTCTAAAGAGTGCTGTTGTTCTTTGTTTTGGCAGAGGAACACGGTCCTGATGAATAAGAATGTGCAATCAAGACAATATTATTTAAAAATGGAAAGTTATTCCTGGGGAAAATTTCATCAGAGCCACTTCTGAGCCACTTCTGAGACGCCAGAACATTTTCAGTGTAAGTCATATTTGGTTTTCCATGGCATCTCTCGGATTCTCCGTGGAGACCTGTGGGTTCACTGGCCCTGTGCACACCCAGTGCCCTGTAACCCTCCCCTTCCCTCTTCTGCTTAAATCCACAGAGCCATGGAGGGGGTTGTCTATGCAGGTCCACTGAAGTCAACTATCCTGGAAACGGTCAGGTTGATCTCTGTGTATCTGCTGTTACCTCAGCGTGCTATTTTTCCATTGCTGCGTAAAAAATCACCACAAATTTAGCCACTAAAAACAACATACATACATGAGCTCATGGGTTCCGTGGGTCAGGAGTCCAAGCAGAGCTTAGCTGGGGCCTCTGTTCAGGGTCTCGGCCTGCAGTCAAGGTGTCAGCGGGGCCGCATGTTTCTGGAGGTTGGGAGGGGTCCCTCCCATGCCCATGTGGTTGTCGGCAGAACTCAGTTCCTTGTGGTTGTCAGACTGAGGTCCCCACTGGCTTGCTGGCTGTCAGTCAAGGGCTGTTCTCGGGTCACAGAGCACCCCCACCCTGCAGTGACTCTCCAACAACATAGGAGCCTCTTCCTCAAAGCCAACAGGAAGGACCCAGTCCCTCGTTAAAAAGCTTTCATCCGATTCACTCAGGCCCACTCAGAAGAAGCTCCCTTAAATTAACTCAAAGTGAAGCTGATTAGGGGAGTTGATTCCAAATGCAGGAACCCTTCACTTCTACCAAAGGCTGTCCCCCAGTCACGGGAGCAACCTCCCATCTCACTCAGGTCCCGCCCTCACTGCAGGAGGGGATTACACGGGGCGGCCCCAGGAGTGGGGATTTGCGGAAAGGGCGTCTTAGAATTCTGCCTAGCACCCTAAAAGAATCCAGACTGTGATGCTGTCTGAACCTAGAACAATTACCTAACGCCTGCGAATTTATCTGTAATTCACCTTAAATGTCTGGAATTTTCAGAGATATAAATAAACCCAAAAGCAATTATTCCTGTGCCTGTTATTTCTAAGGCCGCCTTGGGGAATCATCTTAAATGATCTCCTCTCCCACCTCCCGGCTCCCCTGGAAACAAATCTTTGCTCAGATAATTATGAAAAACTACAGCAAGTGCACTTCATGGGGGAGGACTGCCAGGAAGCTCAGCTTCGTTCACCGGGGTGCCCGCTTCCAGCTGGGGATCGACAGGCGTGGCTCTAAGGGGGCGTGTGGCTCTGCGGGGCTGGAGGGGACTGGGATGGCTTGGCCTGCCCGCCCTCTGCCCCTAATCACCTTGACGGTCACCACCGGCTCGGCCCCACAAGTGCCTAGGAGCTCTCCGTCTCAGCTGCACCGAAGGGGCCAGATTTGAAATCTCACCCTGTTTTAAGCTAGTCACTACCCTCTGGCCCCTGCCTGCTTCTGTCTTCCTTCTTGGAGTCAGACTGATGTTCAGCGCAGACAGTACTGGCTGGTCATGACCTCCCAACACATCCAGACATCCCTCCCCTTAACTTTAATACTCTTGTTTTAGTTGCTTGACAGCCTGAAAAAGACCTCCCAGAATGTCCCTGTCCTGCTGCCCAGTACCTGGGAATATGTCACCTTCCATGGTAAATGGGACTTGGCTGGTGTGATTAAAACAAAGACCTGGAGGTGGGGAGAGGACCCTGGATTGGGCCCTAAATGCCATCACCACGGTCCTTCTAAGAAGGAGGAAGGATCATAACTAGGATAGGAGCTGTGAGGGGGGAAGCCAGAGGTTGGAGCGACATGAGGAAGGGGACACGAGCCAAGGGATGCAGCGACCTCTAGAAGCTGGAAGAGGCAAGGGAAGGGTTTCTCCCCTGGAGCCTCCAGGAGGAAGCAGCCCTGTTCACCTTGATCTTAGCTCAGCGAGACTGATCTGGGGCTTCTGACCTCCAGAACTGTAAGACAGCACATTTGCCCTGATTTAAGCCAAAGATTTGAGGGACTCTGCCACAGCAGCAACCGGAAACCGAACCAGGCTCCTTCTTCAAGGCTTCCTGATCACCAAGGCTCCTTCTCTCCAGAGGCCGTACCGGCGTGAGCTGGGCTTGGCTCTTACCTGGCCCTTCTTCCTATGTGTCATGTAAACCTGTAGATGGGTCAAGTGTCTGCTCTGCCACCATGGCAAGTAGGAAGGGGAGGTCGTCCCCTCTCACTCAGCAGCTTGATTTTACCACCACGAACCACAAATGTCAATACGTGGAAGCAGTGGATGCTGTAAATCACTGCTATCCCCAGTGTGCAAATGATCCATTCCAGGTGATCTTTTTGGTTAATGAAGGACACTTTTTTTTTCCTTTCCTTTCCATTTATTTTTCCTTTCTTCTTTATTTAAGCAATGTGCTTCAGCGGACAGAGCAGGAGACGGTGTTGCCCGAGACAGAGCATCTCACAGGAATAGGGCTGGATGTGTCCTGTGGGCAAGAGAGGCGAGCATCACATCTGCTTTTAAAACATGCTGCTCAAAGCATCTCTTACTGTTTAAAGAAAACCCAGGGCAACAGAGGACTGTAGACCCATTTGTCCGAAAGCAGAATGTTTTCTGTCCCTTGCTTTGTAGCAAATAAATGAGTGCAAGTCCTCACACCCAGAGAAAGCTATCTAAGTAAGGAGGCCTGCCCTCTTCTTAGGAACCTGCCAGAACCTTCCAGAGTGGGGTGGTGGATAGAGAGGGAAGAGTGTGGAGAACATGGTGGGTAGTAGCAGGGAGTCAGGAACAGGCAGCTACAGCTTTGCCACCCAAGGAATAGCTGTTAGGATCAAAGAGCATCTCCCTCCACCGTGCCTCATGGCCTGCCGGATGCTGGCAGGGCTTCAGCGTGGGAGGCCCAGGGCCCCGGGAGGCAGGGAGCCGGCCTGCAGCTCTGCCCTGATCCGGACAGCCTTGGAGTGGCCGCTGAGGCTTTGCAACCTGCCATTTTGCGGAGGGGAGCTGCCTCCCAGGAACCCAGGCTTGCATTTGCCGAGACGCGTGAGGCCACTTTTCATATATTTTTAATATTCTAGTTATCATGCAAAAGCTCATCGATGAGAAAGTTTAAGCAGTGTGCAAACACGGCAGCCTGCTGAGCCACGTTAAGGCACCTAGCACGCCGTGTCAACAGGACAAGCCTCACGTCGTGTTTCTGATTATGTTTAATAACACACAATTAGCCTTTCTTAATGTAACATATTGTGCCTGCAACGCTATTTGTTTGAACTAAAAACACCCTTCCTACTTTTCCGATGTAATAAAAGGACTCACATGGTGACCAAAATTTCTAGCCATTTTTATGCATTTGCAAAACAGTAGGAAAACAGAGCAATTCTTCTCTGAAACCAGCCAGAGACGGGCATGCTGAAATGGGTTCCATCACCCAGGGGCAGAGTGGATTGTTCCAGACATCTGGGGTCGGGGCGCTCAGTGGTGACCTGCAGAGGGACCGAGACCACGCCATCCTGAGGGCACAGTTCCCGTTTCTCCTCCCTGCCCCCCGGGGCTGCTGGTAAGACCACAGAAGTGCCAGCTGGCAGCTTCGTTCATGCCCTCCAGCCCCTCGGGGCTGAGCAGGTGGAGCCCGACTTCAGAGTGAGGCCTTCAGCTGCACCTGCACCGGCCTCCATGCCAGGGAGGCAGTTACCCCTTGCGGGGGGGGACCCGGCCTGACCCCTCCAGGTCCAGGAGAGAGGCGCCCACACAGTGAAGGCAGAGAGTTTAGCTCTCATGCTGCTCGTCCTGGGGTTCACTCTGATGTTACACTTCTCCATCTCTCCTTGTTGCCCCAAATAGTTTGGGGTTCAAATATACAGTTGACTTCTGCTCGTTTTTAAGCTAGCCAAGATCATGGGGCATGGTAGACTCCGAGGTCGGGCACAGGAGGATGGAACTCCTTGCTCCTGTGTTCTTTCTCTTCCCATGCTTTCTTGTTCTTGACACATTTTCAAGACTTATTAAGCAAACACAAAAGATAGGAAGACCCTATTGGTAGCCCGGTGACAAAGGACAGGACAGAAGGGAGGGCCCCGGGCTAGAGCTCCCACATCATCTGGGCTCTTGTATCACGTGGCAGGTGTCAAAGATGGACGTGCTGATCTAAACGGACAACACACAACAGTCTCTCGATAACCAATACCCTCAGAGAGACTGGGGCTCACCCAAGTTGAGTTCTGATTTAAAGCTGAGAAGAGAAGTGGAGTCAAAGTTGCACCCAGAGAGTGAGGACGATGGTGACAAAGTGAGGAAGGCAAAGGACGTGTTCAGGGATGGACAGAAGGAGGCAATTTTGGCTGACAACTTAATAGGAGGAAAAGGATGAGTCTCTTCCCCCAAATATTAAACCCAGGAATGTACTGTGGATTCAACAAAAGCAAAAGCTGATGATTCAAATATCTTCTGTCTAGAAAAATCTCAAGACGCTGAAGCTATTATTAGACATTGTTTTACAAAACTGATGTATTGATTAATAAATATCATGCAGCTATTAATGGTAAATAGTGCATTTCATCTGCAAGAACCCCTACTCCCACAAAAACAAGGAAAGCTTGAAAAATAATAGTAATGGGGGAGAACTTCCACTTTCATGTGTCAACATATACTACTTCGCCAATCACATGCTCCAAACCGTGTGACTCTAGAAAACCCAGATGGCCACAGCTGGACAAAGAACTCAGACTAAAAACTCATCTCTGAGATAATTAAGGAAACAATTGCATGATTTCAAATATATGCAGGATGGACAGATTAATCAATGTCTGGTGCAAAATTATTGGTTAACTTTTTTTTCAATTAATCTAAATCCTTATCTCATGTCTCACAACAAATAAATTCCAAATGAAATGAAAAGTAAATAAAAAACACATAAAGACAAGTAATAAATATACATGATTTTTTTAATGTCCAAGTTTAGTGTGAGAAAGGCCTGTCCAAGCGCAAGACCTAAATAAGAAGAGAAATTATTAGTGATTTGTCTAAATAAAAATGAAAAAACTGCTGAAGGGGGAAATGCCTAAGAACAAATTAAAATGGAAACCAGTCGAGAGAAAATGTTTGCTACGTATACGACTAGCCCATGTGATTAGCCTTAAGATAAAAAGAACACTCACAAATCAGTAAGAAAAAGAGGAACAGAAAACAAGGCAAACGACATGGCAAGATCATACACAAAAGAGAATTATGAATGGTTAATAAGCTTCTGAAATAAACATCACAGGTACCCAATTATCCAGGGTTCTGATTGCGTCCCTGCGGTCCTGCTAGGAGAGTTTCATCTGTTTTGTTTTGCTTTGCTTATTAATGATGGTATCAGGGTCCCCATTAACCTGGTGGAAGGGAAGGGCCACTGTCATGTTTCTAGGTGAAAATTCAACTTGTAAAATCTTTCTAGAAGGAACTTTGGCAATGCACATAAAGTTTATTTAAAATATGCATGGTCTTTGGCCTGGTGATTCCATTTCTAGGAATTTTTCTGAAGGAAAACTAAGACAAATCAAAAAAATTATGTTATGAAGTTTACACAGTGTTACTCATAAAATCAGAAACTTAGAAATAATCTAACTCTGGGGCCAGAGGTGCCTGTGAGTATCCTAGAAGTGAGAGCCGCAATCACCACCTCTCAGAAATCTCGTGATGACTCCATCCAACGAGACACGTAGAGTTGGCGCAAAGCAGGTGTGAATTCTATTACTGTCCTCACCGTTGTGTTTGTTGCGCCATACCATGAAACTCTGGGCGCTGTTAAGAAAAATGTTGCAGAAATAAACGTAATTCACCTGGGGAAATTCGAGAGCCAGTAAATGTGGAAAAAGCCAGCTACAAAAAAACAATTACAGGAAAGTCCTATTTTTGAAAAGAAAAATATATATGAATATGTATCATAAACATTCTGAAAGGAAATACACAAAATGTTAATGGCACCTCTCCATGGGTTCTGGAAATATACAAAAATTCTGTTATTCATAATTCTCTGTATGTTCTTATTCGTCTACAGTGATTACATATGTCTAGGGCAATAAAACAAATAAAATAGTTTAACTAGGAAGACTATGTAGATACAAAGGAAATACTTATGTTACAAGGGAAGGTGAGAAATAATCCATCTGGCACAGGCACCGGTTCCAACCTCGTTAAAACACCCGTGCGCGGGAGTGGGGTTGAGGTCAGTGTGGGCAGATGAGCACGGCTGAGTCATGCGATGCTGGTCCCTCCTCAGGTGAGGCAGGAGGGGTGGTGTTCAGCATCCTGAACTGTACATTCTGCTCTGGCCTCCGCCTGCTCATAGGACAGGTCACAAGGACCGCAGGTATGAGCTGCTCTGTTTTCCTACTGTTTTACAAATGTCCCTGCCTGACCCCAGCCCACTTCCTCTGTGACCCGTGCTGTTGAAGGCAAGTCCACTCAGAGGCTCAAAGACTGGCCCAAAGTGACTGTGGGTGTGGGTGTGGGTGTGGGGGCAGAGCTTGTGTGTGTGTGTGCATGTATGTGTGTCTGTGTCTCTTTGTGTGTGTACATATGTGCGCATGTGTGTGCATGCGTGTGCGTGCATGTGCGTGCGTGTGAACACACCGCAGGACAGGACCGCTGTCCCTGCTCTTTAATGGTGAGCCCGGCTCTTCCAGACAGACAACAGCATTGATGCTGCTGTCCTTCGGGCAGAGTGACTGTGACGGATCGAACCCCCGGGGCGCTGCCTAGAGCTGGGAGTGCAGGGCCTTCAGACAGCACCGCGTCCCCATCTGTGCAGAGAAGCTGGGACCCAAGGACCCAAGGGGCACCCGGGGACGGGGACCAACAAGTATGGGGCATAAAATAGTAGCTGCTCAAGAAATGCTGGATGGATTCAGCCTGCTCTTTGGGCTCCCGAGGAAAGGAGGCCAGCTCAGACTCCCAGCGCCACAAGACCTGCCCCGCCTGCTCATGTCCCACGTGCGGCCACGGATGCTCCCTCCCCAGGCCTCAGAGACACAGCAGTCCTTACTCGGGTGTTAACCTGCAGGGAATGCAGGGCTTCATGAGCTTGGATGGGAAAAGTTAGTGAAATGCAGCCTGTCTTTAATTCTGAGTGTAAGCCACAAACCATGGTGGTATTAGCAGTCATGACAGAGACCAAGAGACGCTTCCAGACACAACACGACACGAAATGTCAGTAATTCTTGGCCCCCCCTCTGCAAAGAGTGTGGATTACCTCCCACCAGAGCCTCCCCTTCACCAATGTGTTAACGAGGCACATACCATAAATGTGCTACATTGTCTATAGCATCAGTATGATTTTTTCAGTATCTGATAACTTAATTTCAGTTATTTCAACAATATTTGGTTTCGTGGAATAGATTTTAAAAAACCACTTGGAAAGGGGGTCCCTAGGCCGTGCCAAATGCCAAAGGTGTCCATAAAGAGAACATGTCAGAGCTCCCCACAGCCCCACCCCCACCGCCAGTGGTGCCACGAGCTTATTATCTCATTAGTCAGGAACTTCAGGTTGTAAACTAGGCAAAATAGAGATTTTCCAAGGGAACCAGTCCTCATTTCATACCTCCCAGCTTCCTAAATTTAAGTGGCAACTTCAACTTTGTTCCAGCACTTGGTGCCAGGGATGCAGGATGAAAGAAGGCCATGGAATGAAGCCAACCCTCATCCAGCCTCCGAGCCAGGAGAAGGAAGAGACAAAGCTGGAAAATAAGCAAAGGGCTTTGTCATGACGGCACCTTTGGCTGGTGTAAGTAAACGCAGGCTTTAAAATGCTCAGGGTCACACAGAAGCAAAGATCTGGGACCTGTTTTTTGGGAGGCAGGGGTGTGGGGGAGAAACCGCCAGGATCATAGTTCCTGCTGGCACCATGGGGTGATGCCCCGGAACTGGTTTGTTTCCACAGCGAGAACCCAAGGCAGATAACTGAGGTGCTTCACTGTTAGAACCGAGCGTGCTTCTCAGATGAGCCCGGACCCAAAGGTATGAGGTGCCTGGGGACCCTGCTTTCAAGTTTTCTCCCACGTGGACAGCATTAAGTCCAGGGGTTTACCCAGAAGCAGCCTGGAGTAGAAGCTGGCCAGTCAAAGGAAAAGACAAGGCCACACACGTCTGGCCGCGCACCTGCCCGGGCCACCCAGGCCAGGGCCCGTGTGTCCAGCGTCTCCCGTATCTCCCAACCCAGCTCTCCCCGGGGGAATGCGTGCAATCCGTCTTCATCCAAGATGGAGGCTGTGATGCCCACACACCTCGCCTCTATTTGAGACATGAATGTAACCGCTAATATGGAGTTTTAAGGACAACAAAGGATATTTCAATCAGGAAAACAAAATCCACAGAAAAACAAACAGCATATGACCCCTTCTCAAATATCAAGCCCCAGAGCAAATCTACCTCATTCTCCCCCAGGAACATTCCAAGTCCAGGGTGCCCCTAGGACTGCGCGCAAAGCAAAATTTGAAGGAATTTTAAGGAAACACAAAGAAGTGAGGCTTTCTGGCAAGGACAGAGGAGTCTGTAGCAGAGTGACATGACCCTGACATTGAGAACAACTATAAAAGCCAAACAGGAAAAAAATCTGCTTGAGGACATTGGAAACCAATCAAGACAGCCAGGGCTTGAGGGTTCGAAGTCTCAGAGGGAAGGGGAAAGCACTGGGGTGAGTCCTCTGTTCACTGATGCTTTCTTCCCACTGGGGTATTTGCCAATTTACAGCATCGGAAATAGAGTTGAAAGGGAAAGTGGTAGCCCAGAAAAGCCTCGGCGGGCTGAGAAGACAGTTGGAAGGCAGTGCAGCCAGAAAATAAGAGGCCAAGAATCTCATGTAAAGGAAACCCCAAGAGAAGGAAGCGTGTTATTCTGCACCCAATTCTCCCCAGGGCATTTGCCAGTGCTGAGCAATGGCTGTGAACACAGGGCAAAGGAGGAGAAACCGAGAGAAAAGCAGCTGCTAAGAGGCTTAAAAGCTAAGCAGGGATTTTGGCAGACGCATAGCACTGGAGAGACAAAAATTGAAGTTCAGAGCCCACTAAGGCACAGGGCCCTGGTAAGCACTGCTGGCTCCTGGCTGAAATTCCGGAAAAAGCTACAGCCCAGGAAGAAGGGCCAAGCATGACGAGGTCACCCCTCCCACAGCTGGAAACCCAGCCTAGACAAGGTCAAGGTCTTCTTTCCCCACTTCGTCCCCTTCGAGAAGAAAATCACAACATTATCCAAAAGCTTTACTATTTTTACATGAAGTCTCGGCATTCAAGTAAAAACTTCACAGGTGAGACATGCAACAGGAGAAAATCATCAAAAAGTCAAGAGAAAAACCTGTTGGTAGGAACAGGCTCACAGGTGATCCAGATATCAGAGTAATCAGATAGGAACCTGAATTATAATGAACACATTTAAGAAAATAAATGGGAAAAAATATTTCATCAGAAAACTGGAATCTATTAGAAAAAAATCATAGTGAAATACAATAGAGAACTTGAGAGTTTCAATCAATTGATTTAACTGAAGGCTAGACACAGCAGAAGAGGTGATTAGTGGAATGATGACAGGTCAATACACAGTACCCAAAATTGGCACAGAGGGAAAAACAGAAAACATAACAGATACATGAGACAGGATAAAGAAGTCTAGCATACAGTTAACTAGAAAGGTTAGATAAAAGCATCATTTGAAGAGGTGGCAAGTGAGAATTTTCCAACTCTGACAGAAGAATTTCAAGATGTTCTACAAAACCTGAAAAAGGATAAACACAAAAGCCACTTCATACGAAAACTAAAAATCAAAGACAGAAAAAAATTCACTGGCAGAAGCAGCCAAGGATAAACAAAGGAAAAATAATAAAATGGACAACATTTTTTCAAAAGAAATAAAGAAGGCCATAAGACAATGGCGAGAAATCTTTAAAACAGCCAGAAGAAACTAATAGCTAATTTAGGAATTTATGCTCATTGAAATATCTTTTGAAAATGAAGAACACAGGAAGTTTGAAAAATGAGAATATTTATTTACAGTACACCCATACTAAAATAAATATCAAAGAACCACCGTGTGATCCAGCAATTTCATAAAGACAAAAATTGTGTGCTATTACTTACATGTGGAATCTAAAAGATAAAACAAATGTATACAGCAAAATAGAAACAGACTCACAGATACAGTAAACAAACTAGTGGTTACAAGTGTGGGGAGGGAAAGAAGGAAAGGCAAGTTAGGATTATGGAATTAAGAGACACAAACTACTATGTGTAAAATAGATAAGCAACAAGGATATATGGTAGAGCACAGGGAATTATAGCCACAATCTTGTAATAACTTTTAATGGAGTATAATCTGCAAAAATACTGAATCATGATGCTGTACACTTGAAACTAATACAATATTGCAAATCAACTATATTTACACTTAAAAAAACAACAGTAAAGCTCATGGATACAGGGAATGGATTGGTGGTGTCAGAGACAGGAGGTGGGATGTGGGCAAAATGAGTGAATGTAGTCAAAAGGTATAAACTTTCAGTTACAAAATAAATAAGTCATGAGGATATAATGTGCAACATAGTGGCTATAGCTAAATTCAATTTTATTGCACATTTGAAAGTTGCTAGGAGACTAGATCTTAAAGGATCTCATCACGAGAAAAACAGTTCTGTAACCGTGTGGTGAAGATGTTAACTAGACTCATGGTGGTGATCATTTCACAAGACAAATATTGAATCATTATGTTGTACACTTGAAACTAATATAATGTCATATGCCAATTACATCTCAATTAAAAGGAGAGGGGGATAAAAGTGGAGGTAAATTTGAAGGACTAGTGATTGTTTAAAATAACAATAATAATGTTTTTAAGGAGGTTAAGTATACATAGAATAAAAATACAAAACAACAATAGCATAAATGAGGAGGAGGGACACAAATGTAAGTGAAGTGTTATAATGTCCTTGAAATGTTGGAGAAATGGTAAAAGATTTAATCCGAAGTTGACTCTTCTAAGTCAAGAATATGCAAGTCACCCAGACCCACCGATAATCTCTAGAATAACCAGGAGAGGAAAAATTAAAGACCACGTAACCAACAAGCTGACAGAGGGTGACAATTAAAGAATAAATAATGCTTTATTTCATTAATTGTCATCAGGAGAGAGAAAAATAGAGGAAACAAACAAACAAAAAAAAAAAACGACATATAAGAGATCGAATATAAATCCTACATACCAAAGTTTACATTAAATGTAAATGGTGTAAATATGCCAGTTGAAAGATCGGTATTATCTTTTCAATGAAACTTTTAAAGCTTAACTCCATGCTGCTTACACTTATGCTAAATGCTACTTGTTTTAGTTGTAAGGACACAGTCAAGTTCAGAATAAAAGAATGAAAGGAAAGATCCCATGCAAACTCAGCCCCTCAGAAGACTCCTGTACCTATGTTCATGTCAGACAGAGTCGACTTTAAGACGAGGCATGTTATTAGAAATAAAGAGAGAGATTTTATAATGATTAAAGGGACAGTTCAACAGCAAGAGGAATTCTGTGTTCCACTTAATAAAGTGGTTTCATAATATATAAAGCCAACCAAACAGAAGTAAAAATAAAACCATAGAAATCGACAAATTTAGATATTTTAATCTACTTCTCTCAGTAGAAGACAGAATAAGCAGAAGAAAGTAAAATCAGTACGTTCAGAGAAGAATTAAAAGTTACAGTTCACAAACTTGACTGATTTGACATCATAGAATGCCACAACAACTTCAGGATATATAGTCTTTAGAAGTGCACTGCAAAACATTTCTTAATATAGAATATACATTGGACTGTAAAGCAAATCTCAATATACATAATATATTCTGTGATCAGAGGGAAACTGAGCTGGAAGTCAATAACAAAAAGATAACCAGAAATTCCTTCTCAATAATTTCTAATTGTTTAAAAATTAAGTAATATGATTCTGAATAACATACAATCAAAGAAGAAATCATAATGGAAATTAGAAAATATTTTGGACTAAGTAATAATGAAAACAAGTTATATCAATATTTGCAAATAAAGTAGTACCTAGCAAAAAATGTATAGCCTTAAATGAATATACTGAACATGTGAAAAGGCTGAAAAATTATGATCTAAACCAGAGGCACAAACTTTTTGGTCTTGGGACCCTTTCATAGTCTTAAAAATCCTTGAGGATCCCAAAGAACTTTTGTTTATGTGAATAATACCAGTCATTATTTACCATATCCTAAATTAAAACTGAGACTTTTAAAAATGTTTATTACTTTTTTAAAATAACAATAATGAATCCGTTACATGTTAACACTGATAGTATCATTTTAGAAAAAAATTCTATTTTCTAAGGCAAAATATTTAGGGAACAGTTTGGCATTGTGTTGCATTTTTTAAAATATCTGTAATGCCTAGCTTAATGGGAAGCAGCTGCATTGTCATATTTGCAGCTGCATTCAATCTGATGTGTTGTGGTATTTTGTTTTGGTTGAAGCGTATAAAGAAAATCCAGCTTCACATAGATATGTAGTTGGAAAAAGAAGTAGTTTAATAGCCTTGTCAGAAGATTGTGTAGGTCTTCTTTGATAGTACACCAAAATTTGGCAGGTGTAGTCTTTTAAAAGTTAATTGCAATGTGAACTCTGAACCCATGTGAATACATTTCATATACCCGTTACATTAAAATCCATCATCTATCTTATGCATTGAGTGGATCTTGCACACATACATGATTTCACAATATTATGCCAACGGTCATTTAGAAAATGCGTGTTTACTGAGTTATGTAGATCTTGCAAATGTCAACATTTCCTCATACAGTATTTTAAAATTACATTCTCATTAGTATCCCTACCTATCTCATTATAAAAGTCTCAAAGTAAAGGGAAGCTATCAAGTTCACATCCCTATGGAGTTTATTTTGGGAATGCAATGTTGGTGTAACATTTAAAAGTCGGTCAATGTAATGGACTATATTGAGAAAATAAAGGGAGGAACCTGCAATTATTACAGCAGATGCAGAAAATGAATTTAATAAAATTAAGCATTCATTTATAACAAAAATTGAACAAATTAGAACTAGAAGGGAACTTCCTTCATTTGACAAAGGACACACACAGACACACACACCAGCAGAGACCGTAATTATCGATGAAATATTGAAACTTCCCCCCCAAAACTGGAAAAAAGACGAAAGTGTTTCCTGTGATCCCTGGCATGAGAACATGTGCTAGACACCCTAAGCAGTGCAATAAAGCAAGAAAAATGCGTGTTGGAAAGGAAAACCAGAGCTCATTATTTTCAGGTGACATGATTATGTACGTAGACAATCTTACAGATAAATTATTAGGTTTAACATGTGAATTTATCACAGCATCTGAGTTCAAGGTGAATGTACAAAAATCAAAATTTGCATCTCTACACACTAGAAATAAACAACTGGAATGTGATTTTTGTTCACTGACACCAGCTATAATCACATCAAGAATCACATACGTAGGAATAAGCCTGCTCAAAGATGTGCAGTCTCGGCACAGAAAACAGCAAATCACTGAGAGAAGTTACAGAAGATTGAAATGAGTGAGAATACACACTATAAGCACTGATTCACAGACTCAAGTGTGATTCCATCAGTTCCCTAGAAAGTCAATAAAACCCCACTCTTAAAATCCCAAGATGTTTTTTGTGTGTGAAGTTGACAAACTAGTTTTAATATTTATATGCAAATGCAAATGACACTCTTGAAGTAAAAAATGTGTTAGACTTGAATAAGATAAAGATGGATTTCCCAAATCAGTGACTAAAACTCATGATGTAAGGATAAAATAAAGAATCAAGAAACACAAGCATATACAATTAAATGATATATGGTTATATATATAGGCACATATATATAATATTCAGAGCTAAAAATTGGAGGACTGTTGAATGGTTAAAAAAAATGTGATCTATCCATATTAGGGAATAGTACTCAGCAATTAAAAAGGAATGAACTATTGACATACAAAACAGCTTGGATGCCTCTCCAAGGAGTTATGATGAGTGGCAAAAGCCAATCTCCACAGGTTATACACCACATGGTTCCATTTATTTAAATTTATCCATTTGAAATGACAGACTATAGAAATGGAAAACAGACTAGTGGTTACCTAGGATTAGGCATGGAGTGGGAAGAGGAGGGTATGGTAACCAAGGGGCAACATGAAGCGTCCTTGGGGTGAGGGAGATGTCCTGTGTCTTGGCTGCATCAGTGTCAGTGTCCTGGTGCTGACACTCCACTATATGGTGCAAGATGTCACCTTTGGGGGAAACTGGGTAAAGGCTAGACTGAGTCTCAGTATTGTTTTTTTATAATTGCATGTGAATCTACAGTTACCTCAAAATAAAAAAGTTTAAAAAGAAAATTTGTGAACACCAAAATAAAAAACAAAAAAAGTCAAAGAACTGATGTGTACATTTCATTGCAAAGTTTCAACAAATGGCTTTGAAGCATATTAGACAGTGTTCAACATAATTAGTCTTCAAAGAATTGCAATTTTCAAACCACAAAAAGATACCACTGCTTAACCACCAGAATGGAGGGTGGGGGGAAATGACAATGCCAGAGTGTTGACAAGATGCCAAACAACTGGAACACTTAATCACTGCTGGTCAGAGCATGAGTTGATGCAGCCCCCTGGAAATCTGCTTGAGGGTCTAATAAGGCTGAGCACTCACATAGTCTGTGACCGAGCTGTTCCATCCCGAGACAGCTACTCAACAGAAATGCAGCCATGCATGCACAAGGGCATGCACAAGATTGTTCTCAGCAGTGCTGTCTGTAATCGCCAGAACTTGGAGGGCACCCACTGACATCCATCAACAGCAGGACACGTAATTATACTGTAATACTTCATGTGTAGTAGAATATTGTATGGTAGTGAAAAAGAATACATGGAACTCATTGAGCTAAAGAAGCCAGATGCAACAGACAAAAGAGTAGATAGCATATAACTTCATTTAGGCAAAGTTTTAAAGCAGGTGAAATTTAACTGTGGTGGTAGATGTCAGAATGGTGGTTACCTTTAGCAGGGTAGCGACTGGGAGGGAACGTGAGGAAGGCTTCTATTACCTGGTAATTTTCCCTCAACAAGGAGAAACGCAGCGAAATTAAATGCTGTCAACACCAAGATGGGCAGAGTTCGTGGCGGGGACCTCACGGAACCACTTCCTCAGGCTGAAAGGAGAGAGGTGATGAAGAATGTGAGGCAGGAGAAGTTGGAGATGAAAGGTGAACAGTGATAGGGTCCTGGGCACCAGCACAAGAGAGAGAAGCAGGGAAGCCTCAGTGACAGTCTCATTCTCATTAATGACTTTGAGGGGAGCAAGGTGATGATACTTGAATGTGCGTGTTCAACCCTAGGAGGAGAAGGTCGGGGAGGGGCACTCCTGTAATAACAGACAAGCAGGGTAAACAAGTATTTATGGAAGATGATCTGTTACAGAAGGAGAACTCTCGCGGTGACAGAGAAAGGCTGGGAGGTACCATTTTCTGATTTGTTGCTACAACATCACTTGTCTCCAGTTTAGCAAAAAAAAAAAAAAAAAAAAAAAAAAAAATTACCTGAATGATAAAGCACATGTTTTCATACTGTAAAAGAAGTACTCACAAAAGTCAGTGTGCCTGACGTTCCGTGTTTGCTTCAGGACCGCACACGCTGGTTTATGAGTGACGTATCCACCTCTCCCAGTATCTCCATAGTTATCAATGCCCCTCTTCAATGTATAATTGAAGAGGGTGTGTAATTGACAACGCTGTGAGTTTAATTTCTTCGTACCAATTAAAAGATGCCGCACAAATTATTTTTCCAAGTTCTTGTTGACTTAATCCTCAAAACTGTCCCGAGGACAGTCTCAGTGCTCCAGAAAGAGGCGAGGGAGCAGGGTCCAGATGGACTGTGTTAGAAGCTGTGCTCCCACATACTCGCACATGCGAGCCTGTGGGCACCCACTGTGCCTCCAGGAGCCCACCGAGGGCTGACAGCAGCCCAGCAGCCCCCGTGGGACCTGGCTGCTGCATTTTAGTAGACAGACTCCTCTTCCGCGGCCCAGCTTGGTGATGGTGGAGTCCCCCTTTCTTTCTTCTTCATTTTGTGTAAAAAGCATTGTGTTTTCTCCGGGTTCAGAGCAGCCCGATACTGTAGCGTAATAGAAGTGAAATCCATGCCTAAAATGATTAACATCTGAAGCCAAATTCCTCCTGCTCAGAGAAGAGGAGGGGATTTGGACCATGTTCTCCAATTACCGCTGCTCAGTGCTATTTGCTGAACACATAGGCAGAAAATATCCATCTCAGAGGCAGCCAAAAAGGCCAGTCGACCACGTTTATAAGTGTGTTATTTTCCCTTGTGAATACTTGAAAAGGAAAAAAAAAATGATAAAACCTTTAAAAATCCTGATGCACAGCTCTCTAAAACCGGAAGAAGATGAAGGATGGGCTTTTTCACCAATGAGAAGCCTCGGTGTGGGGCCCCATCCCAGAAGAGCCGAGGTGCCGGGGGAGGCACCAAGTTCAGTCCCCCTGGACTCAAGGGCATCTTCAGATGGGAGCGGCCAGGGGACCCCAAGTGGGGTTGAGCGTGGGCCATTAGCATCTGTAAGTCTGTACTTGAACTGCCCTTTGTTCTGAGGGGTTTATTTCACCCATAATAGACCATGTTGACTTCAAAGCAGCCCCTTTGCTTGTGGGGTGATAGGCTAGGAGAACGGAGCTCATTAACAGTCCTCCCTTTCAAATGGAAATTGTCCTGCCTTTCTGGAGGGAGACTGGAGAGCTCTCCATAGAATTAATGCTGCTTCCTCTTTTCTCTCCACGGACTCCTTGGGTCCCGCCTGCTTCTGGATGGAGAGCAGGAGAGAGAGGGAGAGAGAAATTGAAGGGATATTCACTGCCCTTCCCCTTCGCCCAATCTGAAACCAGGTTAACCATGGAAACAGAGCCAACTCAGTCTCAAAGGCCTGGACCCCTCCTCATGGCCCCCCAATAATAATATATGAAGACGATACTCCTCGTGGCCACCACTTGGCCATTTTGTGCCAGGGTGCACACGTAAGCCCGCGTGCATACTTGCCTGTGAGCACACGCGTGTGTGCCTGCGGTGGACTGAGTTGAAGGATGGCTGCATCCTTTCGGTACCCAAGACCTCCTTCTACGGCATCTTACACTGTCGCTTGGGAGGCTATATGTTCCCCAGGCTGCAAGCAATGGTTAAAAATCCCAGCTCAGAATCCCCAGGGACTCGAGGGAGGGGGAGCTTCCGCCCGAGGGTAGGGCAGGAGTGTGATCCAGGAGATGTGTTGGGTTTGATCAACGACAGGGTCAAGCTGCAGCGCGAGGAGCGGCTTCTGGGGCTCTTACCCCAAGCACAGCCTGGCTGTGGTGCCCAGCCTCCCCGGGTTCAGGCGGCCTCCAGCTCCCACGTCTCTCTCTCCCTAAGGACCCTGTCCCCACAGAGAGGTCCCGCCAGGAGGAGGGGTGCAGCCTCCAGGCCAGTGAAAGGAGGAGGACATCAGACACCGCAGAACCACCAGAGCTGGGAGGGGACGGTGGGCTCGCCAGATAAGCACGATGGGGCTGCAGAGAAATTTCAGGGATGGAGAAACGGCATTTGACGCCTGAAGGGAAAAACCTGTGGCAAGCTGACGGCTAGATGGCTGTGGCAGCAGAACTTGGCAGGGCCCTGGCCCTTCTCAATACGGGATATGTGTTAATGGATCAAAAATATTGAAAGCAAATATTGACTCCGACTCCTAAAAAGCCTTCAATTATTTATTTTGAATAATTTGATACTCAAGTAAATTAATGCTAAAGCATTTCTCTGTTTGTGCCAAATCAGTGCCTCTCAGTGGGAACTCAGTCCATCTTCGCAGGCAAGCGCTCACTCTCAGTAGGCAGTCCATTTCTGCAGAGTGCCATTAAGTTAATTTCAAAAAGAACCAGTAAAGGTATATGGAGCAGGCAGTAATAGCATGGAAAATATCCAAAATTACTAGACCCAGCAACAGAACTTGGATGCCATTTTCATGCACTAATAATTTGTAGTCTACGTATTGAAGGTAACTATAAACTGACTACTTTCTGTGCTAAAGCATTCAGGTAATTACAAATACACTGTTAGTTGCCTACCTCAACATTTGGGAACAACATGCCTGTTTTTTTTTTTTTTCTCTTCCTTAGTAAATGCACCTTGCAGGCTGTTATCCAGAGCGATGCTGAAGTCCCGTGTCACAAAGATGATTTTCAGGTCCTTGTTTTCCTTCAGGAGTGCAAGGTGGATTTGCCCATCAGGCCAGCGGGTGAGCTGGGGACGGCCCCCGGGAAATCGGTTTCATTTTAGGTGAATTACAGTGTTCAGAATTTGTTAACAGGGACAATTTGGATGAACTACATGAAATTAAACATCTGACAACAGAAGGACCCCACCAAAACGCAGCATATGCTTTTATTTAGGGGGGAAATTAGAAAATCATGGGCAGGAAAAAACTGTCAAACAACATTTTTACCTTCTAAGACCAGGTAAAAAGAAGACAAAGTATTTGAAGTTTCTATGAACCTCATGTGTCAGAGCATTTCCTGCTGCTTCATGGATTTCCAGGAGGAATTACCTCTTTCTCTTCCATTTCATCCCCAACAGCCACTGTTCAGGCTGTTTTCATAAGCTGCCCATTTCTAGAAGTCCCTGGAGAAAAGAGATCAATTTAACCAAGGAAGGTTTGTTGTTTTTTTTTTAAAGCAATCTTTTTACTATTCATGAAAGATACCAGTATTACAGCCACCAGACTCCACCAGAGCCATAGTTCCTTTCCAACTCCTGGGGAAGGTATCATTTTTACAGTAAAAAGCCATTTAACTATTCACTGGATCTAAGCTACAACCACACAATGAGTCAAGTAATTGCTCCAAAGGATGGCAGCTCCGACCTTCAGAATGAAGACGTGTGAAAATGACAAAGAAGCAGGGTTCTGGATTTCTCCGTACGACCTGCATTTACCTTAATTCAAAGATGCCGGTTAGTCCCGTAGGTGTCGAGTTAATATAAGGTGGCTTCGGGGAGAACCGTGGCTTCCAGACTCTCATAGGTCTACCATCTGTGGTGGGTCTGTTTAAGGCTCTCTGTAAAATTATGAGGTGGATTTGGAAATTCTCTGGGTAGTCTACCTCAGAGAATTCCATTGCCTCTCGAGATCTGGACAGTCTTTGGAGAGGATGCGTCTTGGCATTTTAAAGGAGGCGGCACAGAGGCCTTGAAAGTGAGGCGTGGGAGAGTCAAAGGTGGGTTCCCAGCCCTTCCGCCCCGCCAGACGGGGGCGGGCCTCCTACTGCCTCAGCTGACCCCTCACCCTCGCTGGCCTTTCTCTCGGTCTGGTCCGCGTCACCGCCTCCTGGTCAGCTGCAGCCTGGCCCTGCCCCTGCCTACCAGCGCCACCCGGTGATGTTCTAGACCATTGGGGTGGGGGGGCATTTTCTTCTTTTTTTTTTTAATTGAAGTATAGCCGATTTGCAAGGTTGTGTTAATTTCTGGTGCACAGCACAGTGATTCATTTTCTATACGTATCTTCCTTGCGAAGGCTCCTTCTGCATCTTCTGCCTTCTGGATCTCCCTGGTGAATCAGGCTACGTGGTACCATCACCCACACGTGTCACAGTCTAGCATGCAGTTTGGAACGTGCTGCGGCTGTATTCCTAGGTGTACTCCCTGCAGCTCCCTGGAAAGCCCACGTTGTAACTGTCTGCTCTGCAAATAAGGAAACATTAGAGACTTCCTCAGGTCACAAAGCTGGAGGGACCCCAGAGCAGGGCTCAAACTCAGACTTGGATGCCCACTGAAGCCTCATCCAGAGACCGTCCAAACTCTGCACGTGAGCCCAGGCACCCTGAACTAGAGTGGATGTGACAGCAATGAAGGTGTCAGAGGGTGGAGGAGCCATCCCCTCTTCTCCCTCCCTGGTGGCAGAGGTGGGGAGGTCACATCTACGATTTGAATTCAAAGACATTGAAAGGTTCCCGTTTGTCAAAATCTCTTCTTCAGTCAAGATCAGACGCTGCACAAGAAATCTCCACCTCTCATTTCCCTCCTTTAAAGTAGCAAGACTGAAAAGTGTGACATGGGAGGGGGAGCCCATTAACTCAGGATCCCCCATTAGCCCACATTTCCAAATTTGCACTCAGCAGGACCCCGAAGGAATGGCATTCAGTACTGGAACGTCTGCATTAGAAAGAAGGGAGGGAGAAGCCAGGAGTAGTCATGGTGAGAAATAGGGCAGAGGGAACCACCCCGAGGACTCGGGACGCCCTTCGCAGCTACAAAGTGCCTAGACGGGATGGAAGATGAAGGACAGAAAAAGAGAGATGGACAAAGGGAAATGTGCAAAGAGCTGCCAGAGGCTGGTAAGACCAGGGAAAGCTTTTTGTAAGGATGCGTCATGGACACGACGGGACATTAGGTGCCCTCTCGCCCCGGCACGTGCTGCGGGGGCTGCCAGCGCAGCGGTGGGACTCGGTGCTGAGGGGGCCAGCACCAGCCCTGCTGCCCTGGAACATGGCAGCACCAATGGAAACGAGCCCTGGGTGCCACCTGGGTCATGAGGTTAACCGCTTGGGTTTGTCTTCTTCTATCTCCCGAGTGCAGATGACGCCACCACACTGGACAAGGAAAGGCAGCGAAAGTACTTTCTAAAGCCTTGGGGTGCCCTTCCACTGAGGGTTCCCCCCAAGCTGCTCCTGCATGTCATCTGCTGAGGGCTTTGCAAGCAATGCTTATGGAAGCCAATTTGCCAGATGCCGAAATATGGGCTGAGAAACAAACCCACCCCCCTTTCCTGGCATCTGACCCACGGGATGCGGGGCTCAGGGCCCTCAGCGGGCAGCAGAGCTGGGTTTCACTCTGAGCTGTCAGCTTTCTGAGGACCCATCCTACAGACTCTCCAGTAAAACTTTCAAAATATTCCTCGCAGACTAAGTGAAGACCCCTGGATCAAACCCAGCCTCAGAAGCCAGGAGATCCATCTGCAAATAAAATGAAGTTTGGAGACACACAGCACATGTCTAGCGTGTGAACTCAGAGCCCGGAAACTAAAGCTGAATTATGCAGATTCCCATCCAGTGGAACGCCCAGACGCGCGTGCCAGGGTTCACGACACATGAGAGTCTGTAGCTTCATTTTCTGTAGCTCGTTTCACACAAATTGTACCCCGACTTGCTTTGCAGAGTTAAATAATACAGTTACATACCCTGCGAGAATTCACTCAGAGTTAACATACTAGAATATTCTGGTCCCATAATATATGAAGTCAATCCTTGGTTTCTTCTAGGATTACACACACACACACACACACACACACACACACACACACACACACACACAGTGGAAAAGGTAGATTTTCTTTTATTCAGGGCTTTTACTGCATAAAGACAGATCACAGGCTATATTTTATTTAAGACAACAATTTTCAAACATTTTGACCTGCTTTCTCCAACGGCACCAAAAATATTCTACATGGTAGGAAAATCGTGTAAACCGAGTTAGGTGGGATACAGCCCGCTGAGAGGTACAGACAGGGTTTTTGGCTAAAAGATGGTGAGGTTAAGCATAGAAGCAGCAGCTCCACCCCCCCACAGGGATGCCCTGTAGGCAGTGGAGAAAAAGTAGTAGCTACAACTAGAATGGGATTTAATCATTGCTACTAATAAAAGGCCAAGGCCATCCGGCAATTTACTGCGCTGTCGGCAAAATGAATTGCTTAAGGCACGTTAGCAGCCTATTAGATAACACACGCACAGTAAGTAAATTATGATTAAAATAACTGGAGAGTAAATACTGAACGTGCTTCACCACAATAACTCTCTTCAAAAATCTTTAAAGATACCGCCCCCCGTGATTCTGTTTATCATCTTCTGCAATTTTTATCAAATTCAGTAAGCATATTTCTCACTCTCGACAATGTTTTTGATTTTGCTCTTTTTGGGTTTTTTTTTTGTTTCAATTGGTAAATGAAAGAATGATGTCATGTGACAGCATTAAATACTATTAAACAGACCATAACTAACATTCGCTGTGTAAATTATACATCAGCTGACACTTTTATACACTTTGTGAAGAATTGCTTCATGGGTTATACAATCTTTTCCAAAACAAGCCCCACGGAATAACACGGCTGGTTATGGTTCACGGCTACAAATTGGTAACTGAATTAGCATTCATTTATTAAGTTTTCACAGGGAACCCTTCTCATTCAAATACGTGTAGATTATAATTTATTTTTATCTGAGGCATAATTTTTCATGTGGCGTTTTTGCCAAAGTCAATAAAGCCGGAGCCAAGCCCTGTTCCCTGTTCCCCGCTTACACTCCCCTCCTCTTGGCTGCCGACCTGCGTGTGTCTTTTCTCGCTGGGAAGGTAAACAAATGAGTCTGCTTCATAATCATGATCTTTGCCAAAATGCTGAGCTGAATATTATTTTTTACCAACTCAGCCCCCCACCCTCCGAACTCTATTCACACACTTTTTTTAAGCAGCTTTTGCATTCTCAAACAAGGAGCCCAGCCTCTTGCTGTATGGCAGCAAGCCTGCATGTCCCACTTCTGAATCACCAGGGAAGCCCAGGCCAGAAGTGATGATGACAGGCCGGCTTTCGAGATCACCCAGGTTAGCAGAGAGGGCATGTGGAGGCTTGGGGTCCATCCCCTGGCTGCAGCCGGTCACGTCAGTTTCCCCGGTGGCATGTGGACACCTGGACCCACTCCACACGCAGAGGGACCAAGCCTCCTCTCACAGTCACAGGCGACTGCACAGAGGGGAAGGCCCGGGGCAGACGCGGCAGGACTGACGTGACGAGAACGTCCAAGGGCCACCAGCTCGCTGCTCTGCCTCATCGGAGCAAATGTGTTCAAACGATGCGTACCAACGTGCGTCCCTGGAGAACAGGGCTTTCTGTGAACTTCAGTCTTCTGGATGATCCTGATGAGTTGCGAGGACTTTAGAGTCTAATTATTTATTTTACATGGTGAGAATGCATTAATTCTCTTTAATATTCAAGGGTTTTCGCTCAGCTTTCTGAAATCCAGACACCACCATGCACCCAGAGAAATATGTACCAGAAGATCCAAGTTTTACTGATATGTGTGAAGTGCTCAATGCATAAGACCTCAGCAAATACATTATTGTTACTGGCATCATCGGATTTTTTTCAATTTTATCTTTTTGTTTGTTTGTTTTTGGGGGGGATATTAGGTTTGTTTGTTTGTTTAATGGAGGTACTGGGGTTTGCACCCAGGACCACGTGCATGCTAAGCGTACACCCTACCACTGAGCTGCGCCCTCCCTCTTGGCATTATTGGAATTTTAATCGCTACATCTGTCCTGGCTAAAATTCAATCCTGGGTAATGTTCCACAGACTTGTGTCTGTCTCTAAATAAGTGAGCAGACACTCCAGCCACTCCTGTGCGACTGTCGTCCACTTCTCTGTTCAGTTCATGTTTAACCAAACTGCTCTAGCAAATTCTGACGGCAGCTAGGGCTTGACTTCAGCTGAGAGATTTTGCACTTGCAGTAACGGAAGGCGCTCCTCCACACTGCCCTAGGGGTCACTGCAGCTCAGTCAGCCCACGCCAAACACGAGTATCAGAACTGGACAGTTCCAGAATTATCACCCAGCCCAAGGCCGCTGTCTAAAGCAGGTTGGCGGGAGCAGCCCGTGGCCTCTGACGGCCGCTCAGGGCAGACGCTCTGAGGCCACGGCGCTGGGGCCAGTGTCCAGGCAGGATACCAGGATGCCTTTGTCCTGGCTGGTCAATGGGAATTTCACAGAGGACAGTAGATTGTGCATAAGAGGCGTAAGAGATAGTTACTGTCTCAGGAAAATGCACTTTTAGAGAGAGACGTATACAGAAGGCATACATACATATGTCCACATCTGTGTGTCAGATAGAGCGATAGCTTTTTATGCCCACTGCAGCCAGGACAGGGCTTTTACAGCCTGTACCTCCAGCTCTCTGTGCTCTGGCCTTCCCCACCTGAGCTGCGGCGGAACCTGCCAGGTTCCTCTAACTCCGCCCCAGACGTGGCCCAGAAACACTGTAAAAGCCACCAGGGGGTTCCCCTGAGTTTTCTGAGTCGGGATGAGGAAGACACAAGCCGGCGAACAAGGAGGGCAGGGACTGAATGTCTGTGTCCACCCCAGATTCGAACGCTGAAGCGCTCCCCACAACGCGACTGTATGTGGATATGAGGTTGTTCAAGAGGGCATAAGGGTGGGGCCCTGATCTGGCGCCACCAGCTGCCCTTCAAAGACCAGGAGGAGGCTCCTGGAGCCCTCTCCCCACTGTGTGAGGGCTCAGCACGGAAGAGGCTCTCTGCAAGCTGGGGGGGGCCTCCCCTGAAACCAGACACTGGTGGGCCGTGATCTTGGGTTTCCAGCCTCCGCAACTGTGGGAAAATAAGTCTCCGTCGTTTGAGCCCTGCAGGTGTTTTGGCGTGGCAGCTGGTGCAGACCACCACAAGGAGTAAATACACCCAAAGCCCAAGTGTGGCCTCGATGAGCCTCGGTGACTCCAGAAATGCGACATGTGTCTGGATTAAAACTCCCATGAAAAGGATTGGGTACAGAACTGAGCATATTTCAGTTTTTTTTTAATTGACGTATAGTCAGTTATAATGTGTCAATTTCTGGTGCGCAGCATCATGTTTCAGTCACACATATACATGCGTATATTCATTTTCATATCCTTTTCCATTATAGGTTACTACAAGATATTGAATAGAGTTCCCTGTGCTATACAAAAGAAATTTGTTTTTTAATCTATTTTATATATAGTAGTTAGTATTTGCAAATCTCAGGCTCCCAATTTATCCCTCCTCATCCCCTTTCCCCACTGGTAACCATAAGCTTGTTTACTATGTCTGTGAGTCTGTTTCTATTTTGTAGATAAGTTCATTAGTCTTTTTTTTCTCTCTCTCTTTTTAAAAAAATTCCACATGCGAGTGATATTATATGGTATTTTTCTTCTCTTTCTGGCTTACTTCACTTAGAATGATGATCTCAAGATCCATCCATGTGGTGCAAATGGCATTATATCATTCCTTTTTATGGCTGAGTAGTATTCCATTGCATATCCAGTCACCTATCGTAGTAACATTTCAATTTTATACTTGACATCTTTTGCATATTATCTTTTTTTTAATGTTGAGGCTCCTGATAGTCCATGTGAATGAGGAATTATAAGAAAGAGCACATTCACACTCCATGACCCTATTGTCCCTAGGACATCACTCACCATCTTTGCTGACTCTCCAATCTATACCTTGGCCTGAGACTCTCTCTAGAGTTCCAGACAGGCACCTGATCACAGCCAGCACTCCTGAGTACAAGCATGTGCCAGGAGGTTCTAGACACTTCACATGAGTTGGCTCCTGTAATCCCAGGGTAAACTGGGAGTAAATTCAGGTCCAAGGCCACAGACACATCTCTCTCCAGAGCCCTCACTGTTACCAGCATGATCAGCCAAACACCTGCCATCTCACCCTGTATCCCTCAGGTACTTCAAAATCAACATGTACCAAAATCTAACTCTTCCCTTCACTCCAAATCTGATCCACCCCCTCTGCTCTGTACCTTGGACAGTGGAATCTCTGTACACCTGTCAGTTTCCAGTGCTTCATCTGGACACTGCAGTTCAGGGCTCACTTGTCAATCACCCCACCTCTCTCCTCTGCCTCCCTGCAGGAAAACAAAGGATGTCACCAGATGTGCCTGCCAGGATTTAATCATTAACACTGGTGATCTTACCAGAGAAGGGTGAGCTCCCCTCCTGGGGTGTCAGCAGAGGTAGGTTAGCTCTTGTGTAACCCCCTGCTCGAAACACTTTGATGGACCCCTGATCGTGCACCATCTAAGTCCAGGCTCCAGCAGGCTTCCCCAGCACCCACACGTCCAGCTCATCTCTGTATCCGTGCCCTCATGAACACCAAGCTCAGTCACGTGATACCATGTTGATACCATGGTTGAGCACTTGGCCCTGATTTCTGGCTTTGGTGCTCACTGCCCCCTCTTTCTGAGCTGCCTCTGGGCTCCCAAGCCTCCTGCTCTCCTCCCGGGCCTTGTTTGGTGGCACCTTCTTTGGGCAGATTCCCTCCCACAAGCGGTCCCTCCCACCCTGAGCCTACACGTTCCATCGCAGCCTTTCCCAAACAGCTTCTGACGCCCCACTCCCCCAGGACTTTTCCACATCGAGGCACAACTCAGCTTCTCGCTTATGCTGTCCTTTCAAGAAAGTGACTCACTTTTTAACTCAAACTTATTTTGAAAATAAACCCCCTTTACATCATTATGACGAATGGGCAATCCAAACCACCTTTTAAAATACATCGCTAACTGCCAACCAAAGTGAAGCCATGACACTAAAGTTACAGCGAGATGCCAGTGAGACCTGTTTTCCAGGGTAAGCAGGTCGTGGCCTTTGTCTTTGTCATTGTCAGAAGGATTCAGAGAGGATGGACAGGGAGGCAACTTTCTGCCCATGTGATTCAATGCTATGCATTGCTGCACCGTCCGGCCATAAAGTCTGCTCACCTGAAGGCAGAGGTGCCCCCACCCCCACCTGAGGGTCTTGCTTGAGTCCCGTCCACCTCCTTCCAGACTCTAGCTTCCAGGGTGGGTAAAGGCAGTCCCCACACAATGCTGCTGTTTTTAGCATGTGCTCAATAAATATTTGTGGACAAAATGAATGTATGAAAGGCTGAGAACTTCCGTGGCTAATCAGAAAATGAATGTGTTCCATTATCAGTGTTTGGTAGGAGAGGAATCTGAAACACCGAAGCACATGGAGATAATTCACGGATGTTCAAACAGGGCCTTGACAACTCCTGGATGGGACCCCCCGGTGAGTGGGAACCCACTGCCTCTGGAACCAGATCTGGGCGGTAAAGGACCCTCCTCCCTACTTGTGTCTGTCCCCACCTACTGCTGTCTAAGGGCTGGGGAAGAACAGACGATAACCTTACTTTTATACTTAACTAAAAAGAGCGAGTCCAAGATGAAACAGCTATCTGCCCAGACAGAGACACCAGCCGGCGTTTGGAGCCCTGAGAGCATCACAGGGTCACCCGGGCAGAATGGGCTGGAATCTTTGCAACGAAAACCAGGTCTGTGGCAGCTGTTGGCAGAAGGCCAAGGCAGGGAAGGATTTGTGCTAAAACCTCTCTCCCCACCCACTTCAGCAGAGCACCCAGGCACTCAGCCCAAAGTCTGTCTTTCAGAAGTGTGTGAGTGTGTGTGTGTGCCTGCGCACACGCGCACAAACAAGCAGGTGTGGAGGGGAGGGAGGAGTTCTGTGCAGGGAAAATTGCTCTTCTGATTGCACCAGGAGTCTCATGTGCCTTCCTCTTCACGATCTGGGATGTCCACCGTCGCTCAGAACCTGAGCCGCACCACGCGTGGAGGATGGCCGGGTTGTCGCTTCTTCCTGGCCCGTTTGCTGCTCATAGGCCTTCTGGTTGCCTGGGCTGAGGAGGCCAGCTTTCTGTGCAGAGGGTGGACCACCTAGCACTGACCTTTCAAGTCGAATGATGACAACTTCGTTTGTCTATTGGTCCTTTTGCAGGAAACAGGTAGACTTCCAGAGGGCGTTCATGTTTATAGAGGCTTTTGGTTAAAAGCAAAACAAAACAGAGTGTGGTGTGGTGCTGAATACTGTGCAGTGGGATTCAAGAGACTCAGCTCTTCTGCTGCACAGCTGGAAGATTCTGAGCATCACTTAACATCCTGAACTTACTGTTTCTTCATCTGAATGGAAAAGGTCAACCGTTGAACTCGAAGGTTCGTGCAAACTCCAAAATTCTATTTCCAGGCTCCCTGTAAGCCCTAGGAAAGACGTGCAGGTGGAGGACGACCTACAGAACGTGGGCTGCTTGTAGGAGCCCGAGAGGATCACCTGCTGGGAAACGAGAACCCACACTCTGGCCTAACCTTTGCCTGGGGGTGTCTTTCTTTGTCTGTCCTTACAGAAATGACCCACGTGCCACGCTGGAATTGGAGCTTTCGGTTCAGGAATTATTGACTGAGTTCCTACTGTCTGACCACTGTCCTAGGGCCTCATCCATTCATGAACAAAAGGAAGATGCTTCTCTTGGTGGAGAGCCAGGAAGTCAACAACAAACATGAGCAGTAGCTCACAGAGCGAAGCAGCTGGGGAGTCACATGGGAAACCACAGAAAAACGGAGCAGAATGAAGCAGGCAGCCCCGCAGGGTGCTGGGGACGGCTGCCCCTTGAACACACCAGCAGCATGGGTGGCACAAGAGTGCGACTTTTGCCCAAGGATGTGACAGAACAGTATTCTGGATATTTTGGCAAGGGTTTTTTTGCATGAGATTAACATTGGATTCTCTGGTCTTTGAGTAACGCAGACTGCCCTCATCAGCGGGTGGGCCTCATCTAATCTGCTGAAGGCCTGACTAGAACAAAAGACTGACCTCTCCGGAACAAGAAGGAATTCTGCAGCACCTGCTCTCCAGGGCCTCCAGCCTGCCAGCCCACCCTGCAGACCCGGGACTCACCAGCCTCCAGAATCAAGCCAGGCAACTCCTGAAAATACACCTCTTCCTAAACACATGCACATCCCACTGTCTGTCTCTCTGGAGAACCCTGACTGGCGCGCCGGGCAGAGGCAGGGTCGTGAGCGTCCCTCGGGCCACTGGGAGGATGGCGCTCACTTGGAGGCGGAGCCCGCGGAGCCCAAGGCCGACGGCAGCTCCACCGAGGCCTCCGACGGGCCTTCCTTCCCACAGGGCGGGGCTCCCCGGTGCCGGGAGCCGAGCAGCTGCTTCAGGGACGGGGCGGGAGGTGAAGGCCCCGCATTTCACCGTTCCTTTGACCTAGAACTGGACCTCCCTTTCTAATTGATGAATAACACAGAATAACTGTTCTGCCCCCAAACCACGCTGTGTTCAGACAACCTCAGGAGAGACCGAGGGGCGCTGGTCAGCGGGGCGCGGGGGCCGCGAGACGGGAGGAGCGGGGCGTCTCTCGGACGCGATGCCCTGGCCGCGGCGCTGCCCCGGGGGTCCTCGCTGCCCCGGGGGTCCTCGCTGCCCCAGGGGTCCTCGCTGCCAGGGCCTCCCGCCGCCTGCTCGCGGAAGCCGTCCACACCCCAGCGCGCTCGCCGTAACTGTTGCTGCCCGCCCAACGCCCGGACGCGCCCCCTGCCGCCTCCGGAGCCCCCCCACCCCCCGCCCCCCGCCAGGCCCTTCAAAGTGCAGCGCACGCAGGAGCGAGGCGGCGCCCAGCCAGGCTTCCGCAGGGGGGCCGGGCACCCCTCAGCCTCGAGGGCGTGCATTGGGGGAGAGCCTCGCTCAGGGCCCGCGCTGCGCAGCAGCCTCGCGGGGAGGCTGGGGTCAGCGAGGGTCTGCCTGACGCTTCTGCCGCCCTGGTCCCCCAGGCCATGACTCTGGACACCTGCTCCGGCCTGCCACAGGGCGTTCTCTTGTGGGCGCCGGCGAGTCTGACGCTGAAAGTCAGACCTCCGCTCTCCATGGGGGCCCAGTGATGCAAACGGACTGAGTTCTCACTTGACCAAAGTCAGCTGCTGCTCAGCACTGGCTCTGGGGTTTTCTGCCATTATTTCAGCTTCAAGGAATCTGAGGTACTAAGCTGATTTAGAAAACAAATCCTGTCACCAACTTTCGCCTCCATTCCTGACTTCACGGATACTCAGTCTCGCATCCAATAAGCATTGATCCGCTAACCACGTTACAGAGCGCAGTAGGAACACATAGTTATGGGAAATAAAATAGGAAAATATTTCTCTAACCATGAGAGGATGTCTCCAGATGAAAACACTGTTCTTATGTCAACACAATAAAACACCCTCCCTGCACACAAGAAATCGTATACGATGCTCGCCGAGGTCTATACGTTTTGGTTTTCCAAGCCCGGGCGGAGGTCTTTGGTGCCAGGGAGTTCACAACTTCCAAAATTATAATATGAATTTTAAACAGAGGAACAAGCGGAGGGTCAGGAATGTTCATATTGAAGTTTTTTTTATTTGTTTTTTCTTTTAAAGTCTGAAGTCTTAAAGCATTTTAGCAGTCCAACCACAGAAAGATTTCTCTCTCTCATTCACATGAAATAACCGACCACAGCCTTAACATTAAAATAACAAAAACACTCAAGTAACTCTTGATGTTGTTAAATACAAGAAAAATATTTCAGTGTTTCTCTTTTTTTGCCAAGATTTTTTACATATTTGTGGAAACAGGGAGGGAAAATTCTATCTTGTGAAGGAGAGAAATAAGATAGAGCCAGTAGAGTTTTAACTGAGAGTCTCTTACTAAATGCCTCCCCATGTGCAGTTTCCCCCAAGGATAAGCCACAGCGTTTTAAGGAGCAGTACCATCCTGGGGCTTGGTGATGCTCTTTGGCACTTCATACAACTGCCCACAAATAAAAAGAAGGGAAATTCCTTGGTTAAGATTGACCTCAGTGCACACAAATTCATCTCTGGTAAACAAACAAACTTTTGTCCCTTGCAGGGAAAGGATTCTTTGGTTCCCTCGTGGTCTCACGGTGCAGCTGGCATCCCACCACAGAGGCAAAGTGGCCCTCCTCCAAGGCCTGGGGTATCTGAAGTTGACTTGGGAAGGCAGGCAGCGCCATGGAGGACGTGTCCCAAAGTGAACTGCAGCCTCAGAAGCAGAAGGTGCCGAAGACAGCAGTGAGCAGCCAAGCCACGGGCAGAACCAACCTGAACTTTTTCCCTTGTATAAATTCTCACCTCCGGCACGTGGAATAATCTCGCCGATAGAGATACGTTTTCTGGTGTTTACGCCTCTATCAATGGAAAACTCTATAACATACGTAGTTCTCAGAAGACATCACTATTCGTGCATCAGGAGAGATCTGTGGGTCCCAGTAAACCAACACGGGCCCTTCCACGGCAAGGGCCCCAATAAATACACCAGAGTGGATAAATGGCTGGTGAGATTTGCCTTTTGAGATTCATAAGCGTGGATGAACTAGAGTTAACAGCAAATCACGTATGGATTTGTTCACCATGCCTCCTTATTTAGAAGGACAGACATTAAGCTCTTTTTAGATTAATAATTGCTTCTTCCCAAAAAAAGATTTAAGTTGTTAAAATCATTCATTTACCAAGAATAAAAAGACTCACCAAGGCTATAATTGGGAATAGGAGAAATGTCAACCCTCTTATTAATTTTAATTTTGATGATGAAGACACTGAATTCTGTTGTTTGAGCAGATTCTACACAGACACATTAAAGGGTGACTAGTCAGGGCTTTCACAGGCCCACTGATGTCCTAAAAATAAACAGTGTTTAGGGAGAAATTTTAACTTTTGGAAACTAACTAGGTGACCCTTTTCGACAATTGTTAATATGGTACTTGGGGTGGTTAATGTTCTTTCAGAGGGAAAAGAAAGACAGTGTTTATCTCAGAAGCACTCAGGTGACTTTTAAACAAGTAACGGATCTACTTGAGGACCAGGATAGAACCAGGGAATAACAAAGGTGATGATGGAGCGAATAGGACCAATTAAAGGCTGGACAAGAGGGAGGCACCGATGTACCAGGATCCACATTTGCTTTCAGTCCTTTATGCCAAGTCTGACACTGGGGTGGTATCCAACTGGTCACCTGACATAAGGGAGGTTAGTTATTTGTGGTGACAAAATGAAAGCTGTCTTAATCTTGCAGACCTAGTCAAATGATGAAGCAGGAACCGCTGGATTCTCTCGGGGGCTAATTAGAAAACCTCATGGCGGTGAGACATTGCTAGCTCGCTTGTCAGTCTCACTGTCGACTTCCCAAAGTACACGTACCATTGGACGGATTCACAGCAGTGGCTGCATCTTTATCAAGATGTGGGGATGCAGACTGGACATGGCTGTGGATGCGGTAGACTTGGATCTGGACGCAGATATAGACTGGATGTAGACGGGATTATAAGTGTGAGGGGAAGTGTTGGAAGTGTGGATATAGAAATGGATCCAGGTGAGGATGGGATGGAGGGGTGGATGGAGGTGTGGATAGGGAAGGGCTGGGGATGGCGATGAGCATGAGGATACAGACATGGCTATGGATGCAGACATGGATGGGAAAAGGGATAAGGATGGGGTTGCAGACAGGGATGCAGACAGGGATACGCCTGTGGACGTGCATGTGGGACATGGATGAGAGTGGGGTAATGCCACTCAGAGTCAGTGCCTCAGCTCCAAACACAGGAGCTGCAAAATCCGAACCCCTCTCCAGACTGGGATTCCATTTGACTAGTCCCCCTTCTCCATCTTACCTGGAGCACTTGTCATGTCTTGGGGTTATTGATTCACAGTACAGAAATTGAGTTTTATTCAGAACTTTTGTGAGTTGTGGCAGTCTAATGCCATTTCTTCTCATCACCCAGGCCTAGCTTCTAAGCCCCGAGAAGCCTGTGACTAATAGTTAGTGTTCCCTCATGTACATAGTGTCTGTGACTTCAGGAAGCTGGCATCCTGAAACGGGTGGAGAGACAGACTAACGGAATTGAAGAAACCGTTGGAAAGTTCAAAAAGTTGACTATATCTTTAGCTTGCTAGCGTGAGCGTTCCCTGCTCATGGGGGAAATGTCATGATAAAAACAAACCTTCAGGAAAATATCATCACATCATAATTTCTGCCATTTAAATGCCTACAAGAGCTAAGCTTTTTTTTTTTTTTTTTTTAATTTTTAAATACCCGGGGCTAATAGTTTACTTGTTTCTGACAATAATCTCTACTGGCTTCAGTAAAACACCCCTAAGTAGTTAAGGCACAGCTGGCCAGTCGCCTCCTCTCATGCTGTTGGATTCAGTCAACAAGTCAATTATTTATTCAGCAGATGTTTTGACTCCATGGGCCAACGAGAACTTTATAGCCAGTATGTCACACAAGCCACACTCCCACACTCGCTCACTAACACTCCTGATTGCACTCTTACGGGGAAATTATCTCAAGACCGTGGAAAATTTATAGACAAATATCCCAACCTCACTTTGCTCAAGTCAGAATGGCATTCTTCTGAGATCTTTCGGGATTCCCTGTGGCTCTCCTGGGAACCCCGTGGTAATTACACACCACAATTACCATGTGTATCTTCACTGTGGTGTGACTACAATCAAAATTCCTCCTCTGTGCCTGTCACAGCAAAGACCCGAGAATCTCTCTGAAGATCCGTACGTAGCTGGTAACCTCAAAGTTCTGAATTTCTTCCACATGACAGTACGAGCTTCTTCCTTTTTCTTGAAAGGCCACATGACAGATTTGGTTAAGAGAATGGAGCTCTTCAAAAGAAGTGTCTAGGTTTTGTCATCCTGCCAACATCTTCTGTTCAAGATTCTTCTCATAGACTTTCCCATTATTAACATTATCCTTGTGGGGAAGATTCCAGGGTCAAATAAGAGATGTTGGTATTCAAAGACATTCCATGTTTTACGGGGATAATTGCTCTGTTCTCCTAGGAGGGCCTGTCTGCTTGGGGCCTGGTCGACAGATCTCAAGAAGAGAATTTGAGTCTGTCAACTTGGGAGAAGCCTCATCTCAGAAGGTAGCTGGGCAGCGAGAGGAAGAATCAGGCCACTCCAGCCTGACAGAGGCCCTGGCCAGTGTGTTGAGTCCAAATGTGGCTCTGATTACACAGGTGCGTTTGCCCATCCTGATGTGCCGGTCAGGGGTCTCCAGAGAAACAGAGCCAAGAGGGGGTGTGTGTGTGTGCGTGTGTGTAAAATAGAGATGTATTTTTTTTAAATAGGCTCTTGCACTAGTGGGTCAGTCTGATACCCAGGGGCCAAGCTGGTAGGTAGTTTGGACACTCAGAGTTTCTATGTCATCGTCTTAAGGCAGAATTCCTTCCTTTCTGGGAAACTTCAGGTTTCTGTTCTCAAGGCTTTCAAGGAATTGGATGAGTCCCATCCACATTTTTGAGGATAATCTTCCTTCCTTAAGTCAGCTGATCATCTACAAAATACCTTCCCCGCTGCACCGAGACTGTCATTGGACCAGGTAACTGGGCTCCATTGCAGGTGGTGCTGACAAGACCCCGCGTTTCCAGATGCTGACCTCATTTTTCCCATCACCTCTCTCTTCGTACCCTCATGATGGGCCCCTGAGTGTCCTGTGGGCTGTGGGGCGTGCATGTCCCTGTCCCTTCCCTGTGTGGCCCTGGCAATACCTTGCCGGTCTTCTGCCATTGGAGCCCCCAGAAGTCACTGGTTACGCCCCCTCCACTTCGCTACAAGAAGGCCCCCCTGGGCTGGGGCAGGGTGGTGGGGGACCCACCATCCTCTCCGCCCATGCTAATCGCCGCAGTTCCCACATGTCGTCCATCCCGCGAACACCCCCTCTATCCCTCCTCCCGGCAGGCAGGGCAGTGTGCAGGGCCGCCGAGGTCGACTCCTGTCCTCAGGACTGACTCAGAAGTCAGCAGGGGTCCAGCAGGGTGGGCTGCAGGAGGAGGTGGGATGGACTTCCCAGGGCACAGGAGGGTCCGGGGGGGGGGGGCGGGGAAGGTAGAGGGGAGGAGGGCGCCTCTGGCGGAATGAGGCGGATTACTGGTCTCCCTGAGAGGTTCCACGCATGCGCAGAGGCTTACCAAGGCCCTCACCGCGTGCCTGGCCCACGCCCCGCGCTGGCCAGACCGCCCGGCGCTAGAATCCATCGCTTATACCCATTAGTTCTCCCGAACGGGAGGAGCGGAGGTTTGCACAGGTGTCTCTGAGACAGTAGAGAAGTTAAGCATGGGGAGAAATGGAAAAGATAAACGGACACGGGTCTCCCTGCCCGCTTTCCTCTTCAGATGCGGGCATGCTGCCGTCCGATGCGCCGGCGGGCTGCGCAGCGGCACTGGATGAGGCCGGGCGGAACCGCCCAGCGGGGCCCGCTGGCTCGCCTGCCTGCTGCAGGGACCCGGCCCCGCGGCCCCGGGACACCGTCCGCCGTGGCTGCTGAGCCCAAGCCAATGGTCAGGGTCCCTGCAACTCGGCCAGCTTCCACACGGCAGGTCCGGAAGCGCTGAGCGCGCCCACAGCGGGTGCGGAGGCGGGGGGGGGGGCGGATTCGGAACCCGCAGCTCCCGCTCCCGTTTGTCATTTCGGGGACGTGGAAGCTGAGACCACAAGAGGAGGCCCTGCCCGGGCCGGAGCGGTGGAATCGGGGTCAGAGACGCTTTCCATTATGTTTCTGAACCTAAAATCAAGGAGTGATCTGAGCGACAGACCCTCAGTGTGTGGAAGGATTCACTAATTCCTTAAGTGTCTTTAATTAACCTGAATTTCAAACAACTCTGTTTTATACAACTATGCCTGTAAAGCCGTGCCGGTTCCCGCACGTATTTGGAGGGGCAGCGGGAGGGAGGCTCCTGCCCTCAGCTCCCAGCCCCAGGACACACACCTGAAGGGGCAAGGACTCCTTCCTCCCGGGAAGGGGCTTTCTTCGTTCACAAAGGATTTCCCGCCCACAGAGTACAATTGTGTTCTTGCAAGATCCTTGCCTAATTTGTAGAAAAGTTGGTTTATTATTTACCCTACGTGTACAATACAAGAGGTGGCCTTCCCTTGCGAATATCAGGGGTATGGTGGGCAACTCATATCGGAAAGAGGGAGGAAGTAAGACCCAGCTAAGGGTGAGAAGATAGAAAATGGGGGGCGGGTGATAAATGATTACCACGTGTGAGCAGCCGAACTGGAAGCAGCAAAGTTTATGGCAATGATCAAAGCCACTGGGAGAGCTGCAGTGTCCTCCAGCCGACTGGCGCTTCGTGAATTGGGTAGCAATTCAGGGAAATTATGAAAAGCCAATTAGGGTTTTTGGTTTGTTTTTTGTTTGTTTGTTTGTTTTTTTAAATTATTGTTGGGCACTGGTAGAGTCTTTAAAAGGCTACGGTGATTCTGCCGCCTTGGAGCTGAGATGCTCCCCCTCCAGGGAGGCCCAGGGCTGGGCTGATGAGAGGAAGCACGTCCCCCACGGCGGGGTGCGGGGCGGGGGCAGAGCTGAGCGGACCCCCACCCACTCTGAAGGACTTTGGAAACAAACATCATGCCCGTGCCCTCTGCCAGGATGCATTCTGGAGCGGCGGCGGTTGGAACCATTTCCTCGTGTTCTGGGAAGCAGAGCTGGACGTGTTCCTCCAACGCGGGAAAAGCCCTCGTCCGTGAGAGGCGGGGAGGGAAGGGTGCGGAGCAAGGAGGTGGGGTGGGGAAGACAGACAGGCCGGGGCGGCTCTGCCCGGTGTCAGGAGGCGGGGGCGGGGAGAAAGGGCCCGAGTCGGAGGCTGGCCTAGTTGGCACCTTCCCCCGATACCGGAATTGAGAAATTGCAGGAACTCCAGAATGCTGTACCGCCCACAAATCACTTCTATTTGGCTATGGGGCCATCACGGAATTCCCGGCAACAGGCTCCCTTCTGAATTCTGTACTTTGGTTCATACTTAAAAGAACATTTCTCAAAAGATGTCAATTGTTAGCTCCAAGAGCGGTGCTGAGTCCACCAGGTGGCCAAGCGCCGACCCCGAACAGAGGTTCCTGAGACCTGAGCCTCCTATGGAAAGCACAGACGCTCCCCGACCCCCGCCCCACCTTCCCGTCCCCAGGCACAGAGCAGGGGCAGCAGGCGGAGGGCACAGCCTCCAGAGTGGTTCCCTGTCACTTCCTGTCAAAGCTGAGGATCCAGAGCACAGAGGGTGACAGACCCCTCAGATACCTGCACCGAAGTCCCCAGCTAGCATCCCACTAGGCGAGGGGGGCCGTCAGCACCCACCCCATCATGGGGTGGATTGCTTCACATTAAAAGCAGGTGAAGGGCAACGTGAAACTCATTCCTGATTCTGAAAAACATTAATGCAAAGACGCCAGGTTTCCTTTTTCTTTCTTTTTTTTTTTTTTTTTTTTTTGCGATATAGCTGACATACAATAGCATGTTAGCTATAGGGGTTCTGCATAGCTGAGCTGACATCTGCATACGTTATGAAATGGTCACCATGGTAAGTCTGGGAACCCTCTGTCCCCATGCAAAGTCGTTACAATACTGTTGACTATCTCCCCTGTGCTGCATGTCCTATTCCTGGGACTTAGTTTATAAGTGGAGGTTTGCACCTCTTAATCCTTTTCACCTAATTGTCCCCTCCACAGCCCTCCCCTCTGGCAACCACCAGATTGTTATCCGTATCTATGAGTCTGTTTTCACTTTGTCTGTTTTGTTTTTTGTGAATTTCACATTTAAATGGGACCTTGCAATGTCTTTCTTGGTCTGATTTCATTTAGCATAACACCCTCTAGGTCCAACCATGTTATCCCAAATTATAAGATTCCTCTTCTCATGGCTGAGCAATATCCCATTGTATAGATATACCACATCTTCTTTATCCAGTCAACGATCAACGGACACTAACGCTGCTTCCGTATCTTGGCTATTGTAAATAACGCTTCAGTAAACATCTGTGTGCATATATCTTTTCAAATGAGTGTTTTCACTTTATTTGGGGAAATACCCAGAAGTGAAATTGCTGGATCATAAGGCAGCTCTATTTTTAACTTTTTGACAAACCTACACATTGTTTTCCATAGTGGCTGGACCAGTTAACATTCTCACCAATAGTGCACAAGGGTTCCCTTTTTCCGCATTCTCACCAGCATTTGTTATTTATTGTCTTTCTGATGAAAGCCATTCTGACAGCTGTGAAGTGATGCCCCAGTGTGGTTCTGATCTGCATTCCCTGATAAGTAGTGATGTCGCACATCTTTCCATGTTCTCGATCACTGTCTGGATGTCTTCCTTGGGAAAATGTGTATTCAGGTCCTCTGCCCATTTTTTAATTGGATTTTTGTTTTTTATTTTGTTTTGATGTTGAGTTGTTTCAGTTCTTTGTATATTTTGGATACTAACCTCTTATCAGATGTATCATTTGTAATAGCTTCTCCCAGCCAGTAGGCAGCCTTTTTGTTCCGTTGGTAGTTCCCTTCACCGTGCAAGTGCTTTTTAGTTTGATGTAGCTCCATTTGTTTATTTTTGCTTTTGCTTCCCTTGCCAGAGGAGAACATATCCAAAGAACTATTGCTGAGACCAGCGTCAAAGAGCGTAGTGCCAGTATTTTCTTCTAGGAGTTTTATGTTTTCAGGTCTTACGTGTAAGTCTTCAATCCGTTTTGAGTTTTTTTGTTTAGATGGTGTGACAAAGTAGTTCAGCTGATTCTTTTGCATTGGGCTGTTTGGTTTTCCCAACACCATTTATTGAAGAGTTGTCTTTTCCCCATTGCATATTCTTGCCTCCTCTGTCATAGGTTAATCGTATACATAAGTGTGGCTTTATTTCTGGGATCTGCATTCTGCTTCATTGATCTGTGTGTCTGTTTTTGTGCCAGTGCCCCGCTGTTTTGATGACTGCAGTTTTGTAAGTTTGAAATCAGGGAGCTTTGTTCTTTTTCAAGATTGTTTTGGCTATTTGGGGTCTTTTGTGTTTCCATACAAATTTTAGGATTATTTGCTCTAGTTCTGTGGGGAAAATTGCCATGAATACTTTGACGGGGAGTGCATTGAACCTGTAGGTTTCCTTGGATAGTAGGTGACTTTAATTATATAATTCTTCCAAATCCATGAGCATGATACATCTTTCCATTTGTTTATTGTCTTCAATCTCTTTCACATGTCTCAAAGTTTTCTGCATACAGGTCTTTTATCTCTTTCTTATCTCCTTTTATCCCTTGGCATTTATATTCTTTTTGATGCAATTGTAAATGGAATTGTTTTCTTCATTTCTCTTTCTGATAGTTTATTGTTTGTGTATAGAAGCACACCAGATTTCTGTATATCAATTTTATATCCTACAACCTTACTGAATTAATTTATTAGTTCTAAAAGTTTTTTGGTGCTATCTTTAGGGTTTTCTATACAGAGTAGTATGTCTTCTGCAAACAGTGACAGTTTTACTTCTTCCTTTCCAATCTGGGTTCCTTTCCTGCTTTTTATTGTCTAATTGCTGAGGCTAGGCTAGGACTTCCAATGATGCTGAATGAAAGTTCTGAAGTGAGTCTCCTACAGGACACATGTATATGGCTCCTTTGTCACCCATTCAGCCACTCTGTGTCTTTGTCTTTTGATTGGAGCAACCATTCCATTTATATTTAAAGTAATTATTGATAGGTGTGTAATGGCTGCCATGTTGTTCGTTATTTTCTGGTTGTATTTGTAGTTCTTTTTTGTTCCTTTCTCCCTTTTTGTTGTTCTCTTCCCTTAAGATTTGATGGCTGTCTTTAGTGTTATGTTTGGATTTCTCTCTCTTTTTGTGTGTGTATCTATTGTGGGGTTTTGCTTTGTAATTACCATGAAGTTCATATATTAAAAAATCATCATTATCTTAAGTTGATGAATTCTTAAGTTCGAACACATTCTAACCACCCTAAGTTTTACTCCACACACATGTTTAATGTTTTTGACATTATATTTTGTATCTCCTTGTTTTGTGTATCTCCTAACTACTTGTTATAGATACAGAGGATTTTACTACTTTCGTCTTTTAACCTTCCTACTAGCTTTATAAATGGCTGACCTATCTGTCACCTTCACCATTTGTTTGCCTTAGATTTTCACTTACACAATTTTCGTATTTTTAGTTGTGGCCTTTTATTTTCTGCTAAGGGAAGCCCTTTACCATTCCCTGTAAAGCAGTTTAGTGATGTTGAACTCTTTTAGCTTTTGCTTGTCTGTAAAGCTGTCTCTCAGATCTGAATGCTAACCATGCCAGGGAGAGCATTGCTGGCGGTAGGTTTTTGCTTTCCTCACTTTGAATCACGCCACTCACTTCCAGTCTGCAGAGTTTCTGCTGAACAGTCAGGTGACAGCCTGGATCTTGCATCCAAAAGTGGTGAAACTGAGGGTGTAGGGATGACCCTAAACCAGAGATAAGCTCCCAAGATGGATTAACAAACCAGAAGAGGAACAGAGGCCCAAGCCAGGATACCCGATAGCAGAGACACAGGACCAGAGCATCCCAAGTCGGGTGGGCAAGGAGAAGCCCCAGAAGCATCCTTGAGACATGGCCTTTGGATTAAAGTGGGCCTTCGTGTTCTTCCCGGCATGCTGATGGAGGGAGGTGATCTTAGGTGGCCAAGAATAGAGAAAACAGGAGGCAATTATTATCACCATTTTACAGATGAGGAGACAAAGTCAGAGAAGATAAATAACCCCTTTACCCAAATTCAAACAGATAGAATTCTGAGTCCAAAGCCGAGGTCTTCTGTGTCCTCATTAACAAAATTGGAATTACTGTCCACACTCCTTTTATCCCATGATGTTGAATTAAAGATCCGAATGGGACCCAAGGGCTGTATATTTGCATGAACAAGATGGAGAACCTGAGCCAGTGGCCAGCATAGTAAAGTGGGCTCACAACTGGCTGAGCAGCGCTGATCAATGAGTTAATATCTGCCTAAGAGAGAGCCCTGATGCTCTGCTGCCTGCGAAGCCTTGCACTTGACCTGACCTAGAGCAGCATTTCCCAGACACTTGAGATATCAAATTTGTACGCCAAACAGCACGGGGAGGCAACTTTTGCTATCATGCTCGATTACGGCTCAGAAAGAGCAAGCCAGGTTGAAGTGACATGAAACCAAATAAAATTCAACAGGGATGCACAGAAAGCTCTGTATTTAGGTTTTAAAAAATCAATTATACAAGCACAAGATGGGAGGGATGTGGGTTTACAAATGTTTGCATGAAACAGCAGGGAGGATTAATGGCCACCGTGTGACACAGTGACAAAGAAGAGAATGGATGCTCTGGCCCCTCCAGCTTCCATATGGAGGGATGGCGGCATTAGAGCAGGATGGTCCAGGATGGGCACAGCATTTCTGGGGAGAATTAGCACCATGGACTGGATTCTGAGGCAGGTAATTAAGCCAACAGAGAGCCCAGAACTTCCATTATTTGAGGAGCAGTGCGTGAAATGCACAAGTTAACCTGAAGCTAGGACTCGGGGAAGAAGGTGGCTGAGGAGGTCTCTGTATGGGGGGGAGTGGACACCCATGCTGACAGAGCACCCCGTGACGGCCACAGGCACAACTTTCAGAGGCCGAATGCATTTTGATGTAACAAGTACTTGTCTGAGCAGCGTGCTTTCTGAAGGCTGAGAAACCCTCACATTGGGAACATAAAATAGAAGCAGGTAGGGCTGGGCCTGGGCTCCATCTTTAGATGAGGTTCATGGACCCCTGGTTCTTCCTTGGGAGGTGGCGGGGGGTGGGGGGTAGACCAGTAGTCCAAGGCTGGGGTTCCAGGCTTCAGGCCCAACCCCTACAAAAGCAGCCCCCTCTATTCATTCTCCAGACTGAGATTTAATTGGGACACTGCTTCTCTGGCTGAAAACAAAGTTGAAAACCACTGCTCTGAATGGCCAAAAAGCCCATCTGGTTCCCAAATTTGATCACCCTCCATCCTCAAAATCAGCATATGAACATGTGCAGCTATTGGGGTTCAGACTCTTCCACTGGAAAGAAGTGGCAAGAGGAAGGCGACCTAGAGCCACTGAGTCTCCAGGAAGCACACTGGGGGACCAGGGGATCAAGGTGATGGAGGCGTTTATTTGAGTTGCTACTCACCACTGTTAGTTTGGGTATAATTTGAAGCAATTACCTAATTATTTCAAAGAGTCGGGGCCAGGGGATGTGTGTTCACCCTGTGAGTTTGTCGGCCTTGTTGGCTTATCTGTGAAATCTTTATTTAAGTTCATGAAAAATGTACACTTCCTTTTTTTAAAACGCAGGTCCTGGGGATTGAACCCCGGACCCTGGTGCATGCCCAGCACGCACTCTGCCTCTGACGTCTTCCCCCTTCCCCTCAAAATGTACGCTTTCTAACAGAAATAACACTGTGGTGTTTTGGAGATGACGAACTGTGCACATTTCGGAACTCCAGCCATGGTATCATTTAGATATAAATTCTGCAACTTGGTTAGTAGCAGCTACACAAAAGTGACTTTTAAAAACCTTCAAATTTTACCTTTTTTTAAAAAATAGGAAACATGTTCACGAAGGTTCTTACAATGGTCATGTAATTATGTTTCCTACACCAAGAGGGTTCCCAGTCCGGTGGCAAGGGACGATTTCTCACCTCCATCATCTTCTACACATCATGTTGGGTCCTCTGCAGCAGCCCTCGGGCCAGTGGTGGCTCTGAATCTGACTCAAGGAAAACTCGGGGACACCAGCAGCCCAAGCAGGGCCTGTTGCTGGGTAATCAATGCCTCTGACTCTGCTGGCCAGGTGAGCACAGGCATGCTGCTGGCTGCACTGCTTACTCAAAAAGAGTGGAGGTCAATTTGGAAGCTTTGCTTCCATGAGGCCTGGCACGCCGCCCACGGAGCAAGCACGTAAATCGCGCTGTGCTGGCTTGAGGACCGCGCACCCCCCGATAACCAGCTCTTGTCATGAGAGAGTCAGAAATGGAGGGCCTGCCCCATACAGGAGTGAGACCCTGCACAGTTCAGCTCGGAGCTCTGGGCACCCCCTTCGTGGAAACAAACTCAGCACCGTGAGAGAAGTTGCTATCTCACGGCATCCATTTCTCAGACCCGGCAAGGATGAAGCATAAATTAATAAAAACCAAAACATCTGCTTCTTGAATGATTGAAAGAATGCAACTGAGGGAATGAAGTCAGCAACCTGAAGAAGTCCTGGTAACTCAGCCATCAGACAGGACGTTCCCCCAAGACAGCTTCACATGGGACACCTGGACACATGACTCACCCAGAGAACAAAGGCCCAAATTCCTTCCCCTATTTGTTGAGCCATCTGTCCATCCAGCAAGTATTTTTAAAGCTCCTGCTTTGTGAGAAGCACCGTATCATGTGCTGGAGTTAAGGGATGAACGTGACATAGCCCTTACTCCGGGAAGAAACCAACACGGGCAAAAAAAAAATCAAGCCAGGAGGAGCACCTGTGTGACGCAAAGTACTGTGCAAACACACAGGTGCTGGAGGAGGAACAAACTTCATTTTAAGGAACATTTCGAGAAGAGGTGACATTTACATCGGATCTTGGAATAGGAGTAAAATTATAAAAGTGTGGGAGGAGAGAGGAAGCGTATTTGAGGACTAGAAACCAGCATGTGCAAAACTGTGGATGTCTGACAAGGATAAGGAGTTCAGGCAAGGGCGACCCAGAACACCGAGTGCCACACTGGGGCCACCGGAGGTAAAGAAAGAAGAGAGATGCGTATGGATTATGGACGACCTTGACTGCCATATTCAGAAGATTGAACTTAATCCTATCTGCCCTGGGGAGACATTGAAGGTTTTGCAGTGGAATAGCATGAACCAATTTCATCTCAAAACCAAAGGTCTACACATACTTTTGCAACAATTCAACTACAGAAATGAAGACAGGCTTGCTGACGGAGGTTGCTGCCGGTTTCTAACCTACATATCCCGGGCATCAATTTAAAACTCAAAACTGCCTTGCGTCACCAGGCCCAGGTGCTGGCCACAGGCCAGTGGCACCCCTTCCTTCAAAGACTCCCTCCAGACTCTCATTTGTAACTCTAACTGTCACATGTGTTCCATGGGCTTTGTCCTCCTTTCCAGGCCTTTTACATGGGGGACAGGTTTTAAATAAAATAAAAAATTCCTCGTGCTTCTTGCAGATTGAACTTGATTAAATATCCCACTGATAAAGGGTAAGCAAATGTCAGCTTCAATATCATAAAAAGAGAAACGAGAGTTCATGCAAGCGGCAAAGCAAACAATCCATTTTCATACTTTATTAGAAACATCTATTGCCATAATGACTACATCATTTTAAGCAAGCAGGTGGAAAGGTGTTCTGTGCGCGTTATCTCCAGATATCTTTATTTTGAAGATGTTCTCTCTCCAGTATTTAGACAGGTGTTTCATTCCCACTAATAGAGTGAGGGCATGAGAAGCTGTGATTTTAGCTGCCGTAGAAGCACTTGAAGGGCACGGCCTTTCACCATGCTTCCCCAACGATGTGAATCCACTCAACGCTACACTTTTCCACACTGCACAACGTGCAGATTGTGGGCACCAAGGGCAGAACTCACTGTACACTACTCAGTGTTCTTCCAACGTCCACAGCTCACGTTCCAAACGTGCCTCCCAATTTTCCCAATCCCTCTATAATTTGCTAGTCACGTAATTATGATCTAGAATCTACAGCCAAAAGATATAGAAAGGGCTATGTTCTCTAATATCTACACCACTTTGAAAAATATTGGCAGATTATCTAGAAGAGGAGATTCTAAAAGCCCTTCACTCACCTGTTATTAGTTATCTATTACTGTGTAACAGGATTACCGCAAACTTAGTGGCTGAACAGAACACACATTTAGTATTCACCGTTTCTACGGGTGCAGCTTAGCTGGGTTCTCAATGGAGCTGCAGTCAAGATGCTGGCCAGGGTCGGTGTCTCATCTGGAGGCTTGACTGGGGAAGGAGCCACTTTTGATCTCATACAGTTGTTAGATGGATTCATTTCCTTGTGGCTGAAGGACTGAGAACCTGAGTTTCTTGCTGGCCGATCAGAAGCTACTCTCAGCTCCTTGCCACGTGGCCCTCTCCATATGACCCTCACAATATGGCAATTTCCATCTTCAAAGCCAGCAAAGGGAAGAGCCACACAGCAAGGCCAGTGTTATGATTGAACATAATGGATTCACGTGTGAGACTTATACTTCCTTCACTGCACGCTTTCAGGCAGAAGCATGTACAGATCCCACTCACACTCCAGGGGAGGGGACCCCCACAAAGGGTGAACACCAAGAGGCAGGAGCTACCTCAGTCCATCCCCCATACCTTCCTTCATATTCAGTAGGCCACCTGGAGTAGGTGGGGCCAGTTTCCTATGGTAGAATTGAATTGCTTCCAAATTTAACAAAGTGGGGGAAAAAAATCATGTAGTTTGATAAGCTATTTCTCCCTTTAATGTCATAAATTCAGATCTTCTTTCTTATAGATACTAAAATTCCCAGTCTGCATAACTTAGAAATGATTCAACTTCTGCTTTTCTTTGGCAAACGTAAGTGACTGGATCAGAAAACTGGGGTAGGAGGTAACGTGGAGTATTTTAATTCAGCCAAACAGCAAATATTTATTGAGTTCTTACCAAACCCTCTGCAAAGGAGCCCTGGAAAGTAGAAGGCAGGGGGCAAACAAGGCCTCTGTCTCAAGAGTTTGAAGGATTCATTAGAGCAGAAAATATCTTCCAAATTTCTAAGTATATGAAAGAGATTGACTCTTCTGTTTCTCTCTTAGTTTATGAGCAAATAATTAGAGACCGTACTCCTTGGCTGTGCAAAAACTGCCTTGCACACACAGTATGTGAAATTATGTCAGATTAGAGCAGAAGCGAGCAAACACATGGGCTGGCTGAGGCTTCCACATGGGCAAGAGGGACACTCAACACAGAGACGAGCCCTCCACTCAGAACAGCTGGGCCCCACCTCAAACATACTTGAGAAAGGATTTCTGGGCTCCCAGAAAGTAGCCAGTGCCCACCCCGCTACCCCACCCTACCCCACCCCCGCCAACGTGAGCTGAAACCAGAGCAGTGAGAGCAGGAAGTGGAAAGCAGATGATGGGAAATGCACATGTGTGGGCCGGCAGAGCAGCCCCCGAGCCATGTCAGCACCGCACTACCGGCACTAAACTTTGGTCCCCTGGCAGGATGGAGAAGCTGACGCTGACACTCACAGATTCAGGTTGAGACTCTAGAATCAGACTAAAACTTGGTCTTGTCAGTGGTGACTCCTGGCTCCCAATCCAAGCAAAGTCAAATGAAAGTCTTCTAAGGAGAAAAACATACTCAATCAGACTGCCAGGATTTTCATCAAATAACATCTATTAAACATGAGTTCGCTGTTGAAGATGTTCCGTATTTACAAGGAAGTGAGGTGCCACGTGGGAGAGTCAACAGCAAAGGAGCACCAAATCCAAACAAAGAGAAGTTCCTCAATCAAGAGGAGATAAAAGCAAATCACATACAAAAGGACAGCTGTTGGGCTGACGGCAGACTTCTCAAAAGATACAGTGAAAGCCACCAGTCCATGGGTTATTATCTGGAAGGTGTTAAGCAAAGAAGAAAAAACTGTCAACCAGAATCATATATCCACCAAAACAATCTTTCAAGAGTGAGGATAAAATAAACGTATTTTCTGGTTAAAAAATATAACAGGAAAGAAAAATATTCTAGAAGGAAAGTATGAGAAGTAAGAAAGAATGAGGAGCAAACAGAAGGAAAGTCTAGACAAGTATTATGTGAATTAAGTAATCATTACAATGTCTAATTTATAGGCTTAAACAAGGATACAATTAAAATACTTCATATTAATAATATGTAAGCCAAAAGGAGTGTTTAAAGTTTGTTGTCAGATACATGTATTGTTCCAGAAAAGAGCTGAGAAATTATCTTTAGATTGTTTTTAGCTTAATATGCATAATAAATTTTCAAAAGTAAACACTAATAAAAAAATTAAAGTGTCCAGCTTCAAAGCCAGTGGAGATAGGGAAATGGAATAAGAACACAAAATAAAAACTAAATTTTTTAATATCAAGAAAGAAGAAAATAGAAATATTAAATGAGACATATAGAAAGCAAATGTACAATGGTGTAAACAAAGCAAGTATATCAATAATAAAAATACATGTTTTTAGTTTAAATTCCCAATTAAAATTTAGAGTAAATTTTTAGTGTAGATATTCATACTGTTATAAGAGACATGTTTAAAACATAAGAATATGAAAAGGTTGAAAATAAAATAATGAAAAAATATAGCTAGGAAATAAACTCCAATATAAACACACTGGGGAGAACAATGAGAGATACACTGTATACTGGAAAATGTTCAGTGTACCAGGAAGATGTAAATATTCCAAAGTTGTACGCACCACATGAAGGAACTTCACAAATCTCAAGAAAAATGATGGATAGCTCTACTAGTACAAATACACAAGTCCATCCTCTTAGTGAGAGATTTTAGTTTAGCTCTTTAACTGCAGCAAACTTCTAAGTTAAGTAGTCAAAACAGCAGTCAAGATGTAGAATACTCGAATATCACAGTCAGTAAGCTTGGGGATTGTTAGCATATATAGAAAATTAGACCTTCTCAAACACAAATAGAACATTATAAAACTTGTCCATGAGGCCATAAGTCAAGTTCCAACAAAGCTTAAGGCTTGGTGTCATGCAAATGATCACACAAATCATACAAGTGCTGATCAGAAGTCATTGACATTATAAGCCGATAACCAAAATAAAAGACTAAAAATTTAATATTCAAAAAATACATCAAAATAACTCATTGATCAAAGAAGAAAAAAATAGCTTTTCTCTTTTTTCAATTATTTTAAACTGTGGTAACATACACATTTATCATTTTAACCATTTTAAGTGTACAGTTCAGTGACTAAGGACATTCACTTGTTGTGAATTCTCCACTGTCCATTTCCGGAACCCTTCATCTTCCCAGACTGGAACTCTGTACCCACTAAACAGTAACTCCCACCCTCCATCCACCTCCTGGCAGCCACCGTCTCCTTTCTGTCTCTATGCGTCGGGTGACTCCAGGGACCTCATGTCAGTGGACTCAGACACATTTGTTTTGTGACTGGCTTATTTCACTTAACACGGTGCCCACAATCCTCACCAACGTTATGGCATGTGTTAGAATTGTCTCCTTTTTTTAAATTTAATATTCCATCACTTGTATATTCCACATTTTGCTTATCTAGCCATCTGTCAGTAGATACTTGGGTTCCTTCCACCTTCTGGCTATTGCAATTAAAGCTGCTATGAACATGAGTGTACAAATCCTGTTCTAGACCCTTCTTTCAGTTCTTTGGGGTATGCACCCAGAAGTGAAATTGCTGGGTCATATGATAATTCTGTTTAATGGTTGGAAGAATCACCATATTGTTTTCCATAGAAGCTGTGCCATTTTTGGATTTTTCTTTTAATACTGAGCCGAAACTTCTCCAAATTTCCATCAGCCTCATCATCATCACCACCAGCACCAGCATCACAGAAAAAAAATCCACTTTCTTTTAGTTTACCTTTTTTTATTTCACACTTGCTCACTTCAGTCAGCCCTATGTAAAATGTCCATTATTTTTAGGATGACAAAACTTACGAGACAGTCAGTTTTGTCTGGATATACTCCATCGTTAGTCAACTTCAAATGAGTTGTTCAGAAAAGAAAGTGGACATTTTTTATAATAAAATATAGTGCTATTGAACAAAATTCCCCACTGCTAGCCTGTGCTCTCTGAGAGCATGTTCATAAGTGAAAGGCTTTGAAAGGAATTTGAGATTACCAAGTAAAAATGGTCCTGTGATGACTACATTCAGTTATTCCTAGATGTGCATTTAGTATCCTGCTGCAGAAAAAGGCTGCAAATACATATAACTCAGATTAAAGCATAGCAAAGAAAGGAACAGAATATGTGGGTGCTGGCGGGAGGGGCTTGCCAATTTATCATATTTGTGAGCACGAAGTCATCTTCATTTCACTCACAGAACTCTGATTTCCTTGGAAATGATCATTTCAAAGAATTGATTTGGACTCTATCCTGAGCATCAGTGAACTTAAGCTTAGCCAGCCCAGGGGGGCTAGAAAAAAATAGTTTATTCATTTATTGCATAAAGACTTGTTCTTCACCTGCAGCTTAGGAGTCACCTAGCAACTTTACAGTCATTTTCTCTACTCCTTACGATAGCTTTGCAAGTGACATTATCATTACCCCCATTTTATACTGGAGAAAACTGGCTTCCAAGAAGCTACCTACCCTGCAGAAAAGGACAGGATCCGTTACAGTCAGTAACTAAACTTGCATGTTTCCTCTGGCTCTTTGCTTGGAGCCGATCATCTAATTATTCCCCCAGACAGACTCTATAGAAGGTAAATTCTCTGGGTCTCTTTAGAATCAAAATGCCTTTATTCTCCTCTCATGTTGAATGTCAGTTGGGCTGGGTATACAAAATCCTTTTCCCTGAGAACTTTGGGGATATCATCCCAGTGTCTTCTGCCTGTGGTGCTGGTGAGAAGACTCAAGTCAATGTGATTCTTGATTCTTTATAAGTAGCTCTGATTTTTTCCCCTTTCTCTGAAAGCCCTTAACAATGTCTCTCTACCTTTGGTGCTTAGAAATTCAACAGTGATGAGGCTTCCATCTTTTTTTTACCAGCTCCGCTCAGCCCTTGGTCTTTCAATCTGAAAACACAGGTATCTCTTCAGCTATGGGAAATATTTTCTCATTATTCCTTTGCTGAATGCTTTCTTCTGTTCCCTTTGTTCTGTTTTGTGTCTGGGCATGGGGCTCAGCAACCTCCCAGGACCCTGAGCCTTCACAGCTCCGATCTGCTCCTTCTTGCTCAACACAGGGCCTTGGCTGATGCCGCCCCGTGCCCGGTTCTGGGTGGGGAGGGGGCTTCCAGTCAGCACAGCTCCTGCAAAGGCTGCGCCGGGGGGCAGAGCCCCCACGTTCCACTGTTTCCTGCCTCAGGGTCTCCTGCACGTGCCGCGGACTAAGGCTTTTCTCCCTTCCCTTCTTAGCTCTGTCTATTTCTGGCAGATTCCTGCACACTTCTGATTCACTATTTTTCTTAATTCTTCTTTCTCGTGTTTTAGTGGACTTCTTATTTTTAAAAGGCTTTGCTAAGACTTTGTGGCATTGATGGTCCCCAAGTTGTAGACAGTCTCTGCTAGGGCCACCACGCGGCTCCTTAATTCACTCTGCACTTCAACTGCTCGTAGAACGCACAGTGCGAAATACCAGTTTGGGGTGTATTATAACTGAGATCAGTTCTCTGTAAATGGCTACTTTGAAAACATATCGGAAGCCTGGAGCGGTCCTGTTACATATCTTGGCATCAATCGGTGCAGGCTTTTACGTTGCAATAAACTGACAGCAAGCATCTCGAGGACTTTTCAGAATCATAATTGAGGTTTAATCGTCCTTCCTGTTCTTTTGATGAAAATCTCAACAGCACAGGGATGACCTGGCTGTTCTTGAACTGTTTCCAGCAGCTGGAATGGTACGAAACAGAGCTACATCTATCAGAATTGAGTTTTTACTATTAGCACATTTTCCTTTGACTTTTCTGATGCTGTGCTTCATACATTTTCTGCAGAGTCAGAAAGATGCAGTTTCAAAGGTAAACTGAAGCCATTTAGACCCACTTATGATTCTGGAATCATATTTGTGTGTATGTGTTTGTATTTAATGAGGTATGTCCTGTAAATAAGTTTTAGCAGTATTTAGTGTTTTATTTACTATTCAATCTAACCAGCTTATCAAAAATTTTAAAAATCTAAATGATGTGCAGACAAGCTGCATGCAAAGCCCAAAATGTAAGCAGGAGGAGAAGTACAAAAATGGTGTTTATTACCAACAGGCTGGGGCCTCGCGATGCTTCACCCCGTTCAGCAGGACAGAGAAGCCGCGTCCCAGAAAGCTGGGAGGGGGGCTGAGTAGAAAGAATATTCCACTAGAAGTGTGTGAACCTTAGACAATTTGGGTGGTTTTTCCAGAAAAGATCTTATGAAAAGGTTCATTTAGCAAGTGGTGGGAAGCCTAGAAGTCAGGAAGTCGATTGTTAACAGCAGAGAAGATCTTAGAATTTAATGGGGAACTCAGTGACCATCCAGTGATGGGCTGATGCGGGTGGGTTTTATTCGGGCCACCGTGGTCACCTGGACCTCAGTGACTCATGCATTCAAAGAGGACAGCACTTGGCCGAAAAGCACAGAAAACGCAGTGCAGGGCACACGCTCCAGCAGCTGAGTGCAGTTCTCTCTGCCAGGCTCCAAGTCCGAGGGGCAGGATATATTTACGACGGGGTTTTAAGCAATTTCCCCTGCCCCCGGGTCATGACTGGGGCTGCTCTCCAGGCCTCTCCGGGTTCCCATTTCACAACTTCTGCAGATCCCACAGACCACTAAGGAATGATGTGTAAATTTCACACAGCTCCCACGTTTGGGTTGGAAGAGCATCTGAAAACTTGGTTGCTTACCCAGAATTTATCCAAATATTGTTCATTGGACAATCTCACGTGATTGGCCTTTCTCAAGAGACTTTCCTGGGTTTAAGCCCAGCCAGAAACAGTAAATGAACAGCCAATCAGTGAGTTCAAAGGCACGCAGTTTTTAAACACCAAGACTGAAAAGCCTCCTCTTTGGAACCTCAGGAATGATTTGGATTGGCTTGTGCCTTCCACAGAGATCAGAGTCAGCACCCCACCCTCCCTGCACACCACAGGAGTTTTACTAGAGTCACAGGAAGATTAAACAGTGGTCCGTTGAGAACCGCTGCCGTTCCCGTGAGAAGGAAGGACTCCGATTCCCAGGAGGCACCCATTCTTTACTAGGGTATTAGTTTTCTCTTGCTGCTGAAACAAATCACCACAAACTTAGTTGTTTAAAGCAACAGAGTATTTTGGGGTTTTGTTTTCATTTTTTTCCAGTTCTGAGATTAGAAGTCTAAAATCAAGTCTAAGATTAGGGCTACATGCCTGGGGGTTTCATGGAGAATCCTTTCCCTGTGTCTTCCAGCTTCTAGATGTGCCTGCATTCCTTGGCTCACGGCCCCTTCCATGAATCACTCCAGCCTCTTGTCTCTCTTGTCACCCCTCCGACTACCCACTCAAATCCTCCTGCCCCTCTTTGATGGACCCTTGAACTGCGTCAGGCCCACCTGGAGAATCCAGAGTACTCTCACCTCAAGATCCTTAGCTTAACCACATCTGCAGAGTCCCTTTGCATGTCAGGTGACACTGACAGGTTCTGAGGATTAGGACACAGATATATTTGGGGGCAATTATTCGGCCAACCAACCACAGTTAGTTTCCCCTTAACCAAAAACTCTAGATTCAAAAGCCAAAGTAATTTGTGTTTCTTGGTCTTTATCCAAAGGTGTCAAAAACTATGGCCACACAAAAACCTACATGTGGAAGTTTACAGCAGCTTTACCCATAACTGCCAAAGCTTGGAAATAACCAAGATGTCCTTCAGTAGGTGGATGGATAAATAAACTGTGGTACATCCATTTAATGGAGTATTATTTGGCAGTAAAAAAGAAATGAGGTATCAAACCATGAAAAGTCATGGAGGAAACTTAAATGTATGTTACTAAGCAAAAGAAGACAGTTTCAGAGGGTGACATGCTGTTTGATTCTGACTGTATGACACCCAGGAAAAGGCAATGCTACAGAGGCAGTGAAGCGCAGTGGCTGCCGCAGGTTGGGGAGGGGGATGAAAGAAGGAGGACAAAGGGTTTTTTAGGGCAATTAGATTACTGCCTATGATGCCATGATGGTGAATTATGCGTTTGTCCAAACCCACAGACTGTACAACACCAGGAGTCAACCCTGATGTCAACCGTGGGCTTTGGGTGATGCGTGTCCGTGTGGGTCCAACAGTTATAAGAAAGGTACCACCTGGTGGGGATGTTGGTGGCGGGGGAGGCTGTGCACGTGGGGGGAGGGTGCATTCAGGACTTCTCTGTACCTTCCCTTCCATTTGCCTTGAATCTAAAACGAGTCTACCCCTTTCAAAAAAAAAAAAAAGAAGTAAATAAAACGACTCAAAAAATTGTCTCAATTTTTTAAAAAGAGAGGAAAAAACTATTACTAAAATATTCTGTATTTACTCCCATTGATAGTTTTGCCAATAGTTCAAGGTCAACTGCATTTACTTTCTTTGAAAATGTGGCGTAGTAATAAACGTTTTCTTATCTAAATAAGGACAGCGCACAGTCACAGCAAGAGGAAAGAAGAAAGAAAAAGCTGCGCATGCGCCCTCACAACTTCCTGTCTGTGGAAGCAGGCCGAGAGCGAGGCTCGGAGCCCCGGTGGGAGCGGGCAGCGCCAGGGGGCGCGCCCTCTGTCTGGAGCTCACGTGAGGTTCGGGGCGTGGGCGGAGGCGCGTGCCGGCCCAGGAGGAGGCTGGCTCCTGGCTCGGTGAACCCGCTGGGTGACCGGGGGCCTCGGCTCCACTGGAGGGACACACCCCACCTCTCCGTGCCCCGGTTTCTCCTGAGCGAGAAGAGGCGCGCACCACTTCTGTCCTGTTCACGAAGCACCACGAGGCAGCGGGAGGGGCGCTCGCTGGGCAAGCGCAGGCTCGTGTTTAGGATCAAAGGATTTCCCCAGGAGTCGCTTTCCTTCCCCCCCGGTGGCACACTTCACAGCAGGGTGGGACGAGGTTCCTGCAGGCCCACCCAAGGCGGGCCCCTCTGACGTCCTGCAGAACAAGCGGGCGCGTGGCCTTTGTCATCGTAACACTGGGGAAACACAGAGCGAGGCCAGCGGTGTCAGTCCTTTGTCTTTGCTGTCTCACACTTCAGATGACACCAGGGAAGAAAGGGGGTGTGGGGAGAGGGTGGTGGTCAGCCCCCCAAGTCAGAGAATGTCAGAGCTGGGCCCATCAAGGTCACCCCAGGCCAGGCCCTATGACCGGTTAACAGCACAGGTGGGAGGAAAAGTCAGTTTCAAATATTAATCTATCTTTCTTCATTCTCTTTCTTTTTCTTTGCATGGAAATTGGTACCTTTATACGCACATCTCTTGTATTCGGGTCACTTGGGTGAGAGGACACATTATGTTTAAGCAACACCTGGGACGCCCCGTGTGTGTGAGGGCGTGAGACTGAGCCACAGGTGCTTGTGCGAACAGCTATCAGACAGCGGGCAGGAAGAGGGAAGTCAGGCTCACTCTGCCCTGCCACGTCCTTCTCTCAATACTTCTTTAGAAAGGTTATGTTCAAAATGTTAACAATAAATACAGACACGGAGGAACGAATGTTGCCCAGAGCCTCCCGGAGCCCGCACAGAGCAGATTGATGTCTGGCCGCTAAGCTGTGAGCCCACCCAGGTAACTGGTCTGCAGCCTCCAAGGGGGCAGACAGTGGCTGCCGTCCAAGGTCCAGGACAAACGCCATTCCGGGACCCGGGTGCCACCCTTCTCACAGCCCCAGTGCCGAGGGTGCTGACGACTTGCCAAGGCCTTGTTAGCGACAGCGGCAGGGACCGTGCAGGGGTCTGTCAGGTGGTCACGGCCCCCGACTTGCCTTTTCACCCCTTGACCTGTGTTTCTGGGATTGAGACCCAAACAGGCACACAGCTTCCTTGTAAGCTGAGCTCCCGCCCTGGAAGGTGAGACGCTGGGGCCCTGCGGAGCCCACCCCTCCCCTCCTCCCACCCCAGTCGTGCTGAAATGAAAAATTAAAAAGACCCTGTCGTCTGCGCGGCCCGTGGCGGCCACGCCGGGGCCAGGTGGGGAGCTGCGGCCGCACTCCGAAGCCCGGGCTGGCTCGTCCCCGCAACGCCGCCACCGCTGTGACTTCTATTGCCGTAACCGCGTCCTAGTGCGGCTTGGGGAGTTGGATTACAAAATGATCTGTGGCCGCACGAGTGGAGGAGAGGGCCATCTGACTTGGGGAAGCAGCGCCGCAAGTTGGGAATGATATATGAAATGGGACATCCAGAGTCAACGCTCAGTTGACACACGCGGCGTGGCGGGCTGGCCCCGCGGTGCCCAGCCGTTTCCCTGTAACCAGACGTTCGGCTCAATCAGCAACAACCCCCCAGAAAACCGCAGCAAGCCCCTAAGTCGCAGATAAAATATAGCCGCTAACAGGCGTGCTGTTAATTAGCCGGAGAGTCAGGGGAGAGAGAGAAGAAGATGGATTTCCACACGCACAAACATCCAGCTCTTCCCCTCCCCTCCCAGGTCCTTCCATCCATTTGCCTTCAAAAAGGCCAAAAATAAACACAGCCATCTTTTTTTTTTTTTTTTTTAACAAATGCTAAAATTGAGCTGGTTATCACGCCCTGAAATGCGAGTGCACTGGGGCTGAAAGCCAGCGGGGATGGGGAGCTGGTCTGACTCCTTCATCCCAGTGGTAAAATGAAAGAGAGGTGATTATTGAGAGTTCTTCAACAGGAAAAGAAAAAAAAAGCAAAATTGGTTTTAAATATTTTTTAAAACTCTTTAACTATAAGTTGCCACTTTTTAAATTTCAGAAATACCTTACAATTAGTGCCCAGATTCTGTGGACAGCCGGTGTACTCTGGGCCTCGCACGCACAGGGCCGTCTTTGTAGACACCAGCCTTCCAGATTCTTTCAGATGCAGGCAAGGCATTCACAAAATGTGCCCTCATCCAAACTGCGGCTCCCAAGGTAAGGATTTCATGTTTTTACTGAAAAAACCAGGACAAGCCCAGGGCCACGGGCCAGAGTTTCTCTCCCCGATGAAGGCCTCGGTCCTGGTCGCACGATACCGCATAATGATTTAAACCATCAAAACGGGGCCAAATAATTAGCAGATGAAACTCACGGATTCCAGTTGTATGACTGTGAGATTAAATGAGCCATTTATGGATTTCAGAGAGAGAGGAGACTAAAATGTTTTATAGTGCAGTTAAAAAAAAAAGTCATTGAATGATTCCCTCGTGTTGAATATTTCCTAATGTCAGAAACAGGGTGGATGACACAGAAATCATAAATCCAATTGCTAAGTGTTAAAAATCACTTTCGTCTGCCGTCTTAGTAGAAATTCAATAAAGTGGAATGGAGGACTTGTGTACACACCGTGGCCTGGACAAGTACACGGCTCATTGGAAGGAGGACACGGGTCTCTAGATTAATTGCATTTCATTCTTTAATAATTGGTCACTTTTTAAAAGCTCGCTTTATGTAAGTCCTAATTTATCCCAGACGCCAGGTACGTGCATGTCACATGCACACACGTCCTACTGTGTGCAGTGCCCTGGACGTCAGTGCCGCCCTGCCATTCAGTGCCATCCAGGAGCATTGGAATTCTAACAGCAGCAACCAAAAACAGGGGCTCTGAGATCTTTTTCTTTTCCCCGTCGTGTTAGCGCTTGGTCTGTGTTCCTGACCTGTGACTCGACAATTATTTCCTAAATAGCAAGGCAGACGTGGGTGCTAATAAAAGTCGTGGCCTGATTTTTAAAACCAGTCACCCAAGAGGAAGACCCACGGACCCTCCCCGGCCGTGCATTCATCACTGCACCTGGAAGGAGAGGGGTTTGTTCACTGCAGGAAAACAAGGAAAAATTTGCCCCAGTTATCCGTCAGCTTTTTAAATCGGAGCCTTCAATATAAAACCAAGCTAGATTTTAAACCTAGCTCTCCCAGGTGAGTTGTAAGCATCCGTCTATAAGGAGAGGTGTGCTGACAAAAAAAAAATCCGCCTCTGTGGTAATTCTCAGAAGCCGTTAGTCCTCCCTTTCCAGAGGGGGAGGCAGGGGCCTCTCCCCACGCCCACGAACCTCCCCCGCTGCTTTTATCAGAAACTGGCTTTTTTTTTCCCTGGGAGATGTGTGCAAAGGCAGGCTGACAGACAGGAAGTGTCCATTATCCCCATGAAGACACAAATGGCTTTCTGATGCTTCCCCGGTTGTGACTTGGGCGCCAGCGCCTCTCTCGTTTGCAGATATCTCCTTTGCGTGTCCCATTTTAGCTGTCCAAATTAAGGCTGTTTTTAAAAAATCAGCTCAGAGAATTTTTGAGAGAAACAGAACAACCCCCACACAGCCCCCCGTCTCCAAGCCTGGGATGGACTCCTGGGATGTCTGACTCCAGCCACACAGCCAATGGAGCCCGGGGCAAAGCTGGAGAGAGACAGAAACACGGAGCGTTCCATTACCAGCAGAAACAAACACCTTTCCAGCAGGTTCTACATAACTGCAAAACAAAACTAGGGAGAAGGTATTTTTGATGTAAATTCCAAGCACAGACCAAGCGCTGTGACCCTGTATTTTCTTGAGGAAATAACACCATTTCCTAAGGAGTCTAGCACTGGGTTCTCAGGCAGCATCACAATTTCCTTTCTTGTTTACTCAGAAGCCCCCGATTTTGGCTCTGGTGTCACACCGAAGCGTCTTGCCTGGGTCGTGTGGGCGCCGGGAGCCGCGTCCCGGTCCCCGCTCCGGGGCGAGCACAGCGGTGCCCTCGGAGGGCCGCACCTGAGCTGTGTGCTGTGAAGAAAGCCATTTCGCGGCGCCAGGTACGCGCACCCCAGGGCCGCTTGGGCTGGCGGAGCCCGAGAACTTTGTGCAGCCGCAGCGGAGGGAGTGAAAATGAATCCGATATGGAAATGTCTGAAGCAATAAATTAACACGCAGCAGGGGGGGGTGACAGCTTAATCCTGTCTAGTCCAGACTCTACCTGACACCCACGGCTGTTCCAGGAGGTGGGACCCCGGGATGCTACTGGAGCGAAAATGAACACTCCCCAAAGATTTGATGCTTTGCGATAGGTACGAAATGGGATTCCATGAAGGAGCCCGAATGGCTCTGATGGTCTTTGTACGTTGAATTCCAGGTAACCTGTCAGCAGGCAACTCTCTCTCTCCCCTCCTTTTTATTTAATCCAAAAGGGGTATCCTTGACATTTAGAAAAACCAAGGAAAACGGGGATCCTTGATAAAGCTTATCAATGTATTTCTTAATACAAAACAAATAATTCTTCAGGCCTCTTTCTTTCTAAAGTTACATTATAGCAGGCTTGACAGTAGCATTGATGAAACAAAAGATGAAAACCTCCAAATATTTTGCCCAGATTTCTTTGCCTGAGACAAACAAGTATTTCCTTATTGTGCAAAGTCCTTAATTTATGCATATTCTTTGAAACAGAACTGACCAGAGTCTGAATTGTGTTCCTTGAACAAACATTTATGAGAGATATTTAGAATGCACCCTCTCCAAAAAAAAAAATAGAGAGAGAGAGAAGAAGAAGAAGAACCTGGAAACAAATTCACAAATTGCTTTGTTTGAGTCATACGTCTCTTCTTGATGTTTTGTTTGGAATATTTCATGTCCAAGGTCTTTGGAGGTAAGATTCTAAACTGCACATAACTATTATTTTAAATCAACAAATTGCTTCTGGAGCCGCGTTGTACAGGTGCCCGGTCCTTCCACACTTTTAAAGCAAAGCAAATTTGAAGGATAACATTCGTTTCTCCCCTTAAGGTTGAAAACAATACATTTTTTATAGACACTCCATTTTTATTGTTCGTGAGGAATTTCCAGGCTAAACAATGAATCTTATATTTTGGTTTTCCTTTTTAAATATAACATTAACTCTTCACATGAATATTGTACAGTTTTAACTATAATTTAAATGCAGATCATGTAATGAGAGGAGACAATATTCTGTCTCAGATTTTAACTTTCTGTTTCTAAAAAACTACACAGACATATTTATATTAAGTATGGGGCTTCTGGTGGATTCGTTGGTGGATTAAACAGAATCACAAGATGCTAATAATTTATGTCACCTCTCATTTTAACCATACCAGAAAATGAATTTCCATAGTCTTATTTTTTCATGTTTTTTTTTTTTTAATTTGCTCAAGTAGTTTTCTTATCAGGAATATTTTAAATGCTCGTTGCTTTTGTTCAAAATACTTTAAATGCTCATTGTAGCAATTATAACTTTGCTAGTTAAAAGTCAGATAATTAAACACACAAAGACAGACCTTTTTTTTTTTTGGCGTTTATCCTTTGGAGACTAGAATTTTAGCACAGCTAAAGCAATGCAAATTGGATTCAGTTGTCTGTAGATTTCTTGCTGCATTTTAAGACCACTTGCTCCCCATTTGCCCCTGCTGGGGGGACAGCAGCATTTTTTCAAGAATAGAATTGTCTATTGAGGCAGGATACCTAGCTTCTGCCCCGGGAAGGATTAGTAACAAGAAAAAAGCGCTAAAGGCAGGAAGGATAACATATTTAAAATAACCATACAGCTCATAAAGGAGTCGATTAGTCAGAGAGAGGTGATAAAATCTCCCGCTGCGAGTACAGAGCACACAACAACACGGACTGCAACAAGGAAAAGATGGGAAATACTGCTGATTCCAAGTGAGGGAGCTTGTCCACAGGTTTTACTATTTCAAAGTTGACAACATTTCCTGGGCCATGGCTTCTTTCCTCCAAGATGGTTTGGAAGATCACCTGTTTACTGACCACAGATTTTTTTTTTTTTAATGTTTTGAATTAACAAAGCCAGACAGAGCACTGTTACTGGGGCTCCCGGATTTTCTCAAAAGGAAAGGAAAGCAGGGGCTGTTTGTGTCTCAAGTGCCTTCTCCTGGCCCTGCAGAGGCAGACACCAGCTCCTCCTGCACCCGGGGCCGTCTGCTGATGGTGCCAAAGACGGTGCTGGAGGAGCTCCACCCAATGTAGTGTAGGGCCACTGGTGTCTGTGTGTGCGTGTGTGTGCATGGTATGTATGTATGCAAGCTGTGTATGTGCATGGTGTGTGAGTGTGTGTGCATGGTGTGTGTGCGTGGCGGGTGTGCATGGTGGGTGTGAGATGTAAGTGTGTGCTTGTGCGTCTGCATGTCCTTGCCCCTTATATTTTTCTCTGTCCCCCAGTCTCCGTCCTGCTTCCCAGAGGAAATTTGGCCCCAGACAGGGCATCATTTATCCCTGTTGCCATGTTCCCCCATCTCTCCCTGCCTCCCACTGGCAAATCTGTTGCTATAAACAGATTTATATAAAATTGAAGTCTGGTTCCCTTCTGAAAGAATAAAAGCTTTATACACACGCACGCACACACACACACATATACACACATCTTAGCTGTCAAAAGCTGACCAAACCATCTCGACTTGGGGAAGTCAATGTGGAACCCACACTGACCTGGCCAAGTCAATCTCATGCAGTGGACAGGGTCTTTTACATGGATGTTTGTGACCTCTGATTTCCCCCTTCTTTCCAGACTTTTCTTAGCATGGTCCAACCATCTCGCAGCTCCCATTAGACCCAGCATCCCCCACGAATCTTCCCTCTCACCCGCCCGAGTCTTGTGTGAGAAGGGGCTTTGCTGAGCCCGCCCCCACAAGAGCCATGCTGCTCACAGAGGGCTCTGAGAGGAACTTGGATGTGACATCTAGGAACCTCATTTCCAGCGGCTGAAATGAGCTCCGGGCCCACGTGGGAGATGTGTGGCTGTCGATCTTTCTGAATACACTTCACGACATTGATTTTAAATCCTCTGCCATTGTTTTCCTTTGGATTGTATGATCATCACGCTCATTTAGAGGCCCCAGAACTCACATTGTCAAAATCAACTGACTGTTTCTGACTTGCTGATTTTCCATGAAAAATAGGGAAAACTCCAGTGTGTGGGGGAGAAAACGTTTGGACTGTGATGTGAACTGAAACGTGCCACTTCACTGGACCGTGAGAAGTTCCCCACTGATGTGTGCTGAGAGCCCAGTTCTCAACTTAGGCTCCAAATCCCCCACTGCTGATGCTACATCCCGAACAAATCCGATCCCGTGGCTTTTTAAAGGAAGGTGTGTCGCTGTGTTCTTAACACATAGAATCAAAATACATTTTGCAGCATCCTGTCCAAAAGGGCGGACACCTGGAGGAAGTGCTTGAGCAGCTGAGGAGCAAAGAGGATCCTTTTACTTTTCATGAGTAATTTATTTAAACCTCTTTCTCTTTGAAAATCTCCTCAGTAACACGTGGTCTCAGCAGCAGCAGAGTGTCGTGGACCAGCCTGGCCCCGGCGTGGCCCACGCTGAAGATAACAACCCTGCCGGTCAATAAGGCCCCGTGTCCCGCTTTTGCGTCCCTGCTTTATGTGTGTGTAACTCACTTTAAAGACAACAGAGTCTCCAAACGGAGCTGCAGGAGGCCTGGAGGAGCTGGCCTGCATTAACGCGCAAACACCACAGTTCCTGGTTCATTTCCTTTCCAGAATATTCCGGGGGGGGGTGGCGTGGACTTGTCAAGATGTATGCCTGAATTTGTGTTTCCGATAGCAAATCCCCTCCTTTCCAAGGGTTCTGGTCGGAAAAATACTGCAGGGAAGTGTGAAAAACAAAAACAAAACAAAAAAAGGAGTTGAAGCAATAAGCCCCAGAACTTTCTTCCAGAGGAGGGCTATGAATTGTGTCTCCAGTCTCTACAAAGCTCTGGTTTTATTTCCCTTAAAATTTTAACGACTGTCTGTGTGCTCGGCGCTCCACGCCAGGGACACCAGCCCGGAGACAAAGATGCGCCGGGGTGTCCGTCGGCGGAGTCAGGAAACCCCACATTCACAGGCCGGGAGGGGGGGTGCAGGCTGATGCTCCGCACGCAGCAGACACATTCCAGCATCCCTTACACAGTGCTCGCCCTCCAAATTTCCTTTACACTTTGTTTACTATATATTCCAATAGTGTAATATTAAACAAAAACAGTGTGTCCCACGCCAAGATGATGGATTACGGCACCGTCACAAGGTCACCTCCTAGGGACAGGCTGGGTGCAGGAGGGGCCGTCTGACTCATACAGTTAACACTATATCCGCATTGTATGAATGTCACCAGCAATCCAGTGATTTATTGCTTGGAAGGCTCTGTTCAATTTTTTCTGCCTGACCAAATTGCACATTTTCTAGAAAAAGAAGCAAAAATATTTCAGCACATGGATTACCTCAACTCCTCATTTTCCCTGCTAGGATCCACATGCTTCTGCAGGGGTCCTGACAAGCAAAACCTTCCTCATCTTCCTCTGCCTTTCCCCTTCTGCTGGATATTGGGCAAAAATGATTATTACACTAATGAAAAGGTGCAGCAGGAGATTAAGGGCTTTTTAATCAGATTTTGGTAACATCTGTGGGCCACGAGTAAGGGCAGCTGTATGCTCCGTTTCTTAATTTTAGCCAGATTTACTTTGGATATAAAATTGTTAGCCTCGGGGAAAATCGAGTAGGGGGGGTGAGGAGGGGGAGAGAGTCGTGGAGAAACTACAGAACCAAAACTGTTTCAAAACACCACGGGAGAAACCTCTTCTGCTCTAGAGGTTTGTGTTTTTTTTTTGTTTTTTTTTTTTTTCCCCTTTCTTTCCTGGAAAAGATACACAATGAAACTACAGAAACATGTTTGTAAGAAATCATTCAGCCAGGTTGAACAGAAATGTCTCCGGAACACAGGGGCGGCCGTGCAAGCTGGGATTATCAGGGGTTCTCACCACTTACAGTTTTCAAGGGTCATTTTTCCCTCTAAGCCACCCTTTAACATGACTTGCACAGGCCTTCAGGTTTCCGCTCATGTTCTATGTAAATACAGATGAAACAGAGAGAATACATAGTCCAGTAAAGTTGCCTATATATACATATATTTTTTTTTACTAAAGTGTAATCAGTTTACACTGTTGTGTCAATTTCTGGTGTCCAGCATCATGTTTCAGCCGTACATACACATGCATACATTCCTTTTCATATTCTTTTTCATTACAGGTTACTGCAAGATATTGCCTATAGTTCCCCGTGCTACACAGTAGAAACGTGCTGTTTATCTGTTTTATACATAGTAGTTAATATCTGCACATCTCGAACTCCTGATTTCTCCCTTTATATTTTTAAATTAATTTGCTTCCCACTTTTGATCGTGTGCTTGCCTTTCTGTGGAAGCGGCGAAGCTGCCATCACTTGGCAAAGTGACGAAGGTGGAGAGACTCCCAGGTGCGTATGACACTCATGTGTTATTTATTCGGGACTTCGAACCACCAGAGCTGGATATTCTGAATACTCTGTACTAGGAAAACAGATCAGACAAGATGCACACAAGTGGGGAAAATTTTCTCGAATGTAATATACGACTAGTGCGTGTCTGTGAGGATGGTTCACTGATGTGTGCTGGCTCTTAGCTTTGTTTCATTTTATGAGAAGGCAAAAGTGTTGGAGGAGGGGATAGAAAAATATGGAGGAGAGTAAATTTTTCAGGGCTAAAGGAAAATTCTCACCAAAAACACTCTAGTCCTAAGTGGAGTCTCCCGTCAATGTAAGTACAGGATTCCAGAGAGGCCATTGTCATTGATCATTTCCTATTGGCCAGTTCCTCTGTTAAATCATCAAATGACTTATCAAGAATAATTTCCAACTGGTAAATGGTAAAATTAAGGTTTTTGTCATCTTTCACAGGTATCTCCTCTCTCTGGGCGGGAACTGTTACTCATTAGGACAAGGACGACACTGGGTAAAAAAGCCTACAGTCACCTGGACCCACAAAGTAGCCAAAAGACTGTGGCAAAAAATGGGCTCAGAGTCTTGCGAGGACTGCCCTTGTATTAGCGTGTCTGTAGAAGACGGGCCTCGTTGTCTTGATGATGTTCAGAAAAACTGGACCAGATCTGTATCTTGTCCAAGGAGTCAGGCTTTTTTTTCTGCAAAGACTCCTTGAGGGACAGAACCAGTCCCCGCTGCAAACATAGACAAACCAAAGGTGTGGGTGGCGCTTTCTTGAAAATGGGTGCAGGTTACCCCAGATCTGTTGGGTGTGTATTCACGTGACAGCACTCACCCCTCACATCCCTTCCTGGAACCCAGGTCTGTAGTCTTTCCCTAGAGAGGACTGAATCCACCCAAAAGACAAGGAGAGGGAAAAAAGGAGGGGTGGAAGGAAAACAGTTTTCAAATGGAGAAGACCTCCATTTGAAATGCTTCCACGTGGAAGTGACAAGTTTGCACGACGTCCATAAGACCGTTTACCCATCTCAGTTGTGAAAAGTTACTAGTTACAACAGCATAAGTTTGCTGCAGAATGTGGTGTTCTGGTGCCGCTGTCTATTCAGGGCATTTCCTGTGAAATCATAATTCACACTGGGTTTTAACTCAATAGGAGGAAATGTCTGCAGTGCTTCTTTCTACGACTTTCTCGTCCGCGTCGGTAACCATCGTCGTGGGCTGGATCAAGCTGTGCCCACGGCCCGCTGCTTTGGGGGGCTTTGCCTTGACACTTGACCCTGATACTTTAGATTCAGCTCATTTACGAAGGTTTCCCTTCATTCATTCTTCCCACTTAAACAAAAAAAAGAACCTTTTATTTCTGAGATATTTCCACCAGGCCCACGTTCTCGAGACTTGCATTTCAAAGAACTGGACCCGTCCCTGCATATTCACAGTCAGTGCTCCCTCTCCCCCGACGGGAAGGACCCAATCAGAAAAACAGCTTTCAAAAAGGGTTGGTGGATTCATCGCCAAACATCTCAGGGAAATAGAAGGGAAATCTTCAAGGAGTGTGTCTGCAGCCAGGAAGGGAGGCGCCAGGTCTGAGCTTTTCACCCTTTCGTTTTCTGCTCACTTGGTAGATAACGCTTTTGGGGAAAGAGACCATCGCGGACCCTACCCAGGGTAGCTCTCATCTGTTTTCCGTGGACCTGCGTCTAGTGGTGATTGAATAACGTAGCTCATTCTATTCCTACTGGGATGGGATGCCATGACTTTCCTAATTTGTTCCTACTTCCCTTAGAACTCACAGCCCAGTCAGTGGCACTTCAGGGGCCGTCAGGGGCAGCACAGGGCAGAGACACTGAGGCACCGGCAGGCACAGTACGGCTGACTCACTGAGGTTTCGGCCCTGCGCTGCTGATGGGGAGCCTGCTCAGAGCAGCACGATGGCGCAGAGCGGATGCCACCATCTTTTCTGAGTTTTTATCTACAGATACAAATGTATACACCTATTTTTTCTTCCTTTTAAAAGCCCCAGGCCACATGTACTAACAATTAAGATTGTGTTAAGGCAAGAAAAAAATCCTTCTCACTGCACGCACACGCGCATGCACGCACACACACTGATACACAAATACAAAGCGAGAAAGCCAGCGACATCTGAAGACTGCTGCGAGGACACAAAAGGTCTAGATCTCTTCCCAGCAGGAAGGACCCCTCTGTCTGGTCCCAAAGGTGGGGGACTCGAAGGCTTTTTCCAGACCCACAAAGTAGGGCCGCTGGCTCTGACAGGCAGTACTTCTGAGCCTGCACTGTGCTCTCACTTGCTCCCAGGAGCCCTCTCCACGTGCGGATGACTAGGTGGCATTGTCGGCTGGCTCGTTCATAGCCCCTCTGCTTTGAACACAGAAGGTGGTGTATTTTTTTCAATGTTTCCCAGAAGTAGGAGTCCCCGCCCAAACGTAGATGGTGGCACTGGGTCATAGGCGGATACCGATTGGTCGTTGCTGGGACACCATTCCTAGAAGTCCCCAGCAGTGTGTCTAAGAATAATGTCAGTACATTGCAGACCCCACGGGTGCCCGTGGGCAAGATGGGTATTTTGGGATTTCAGCTGGCATGGGTAATTCTGGGGCTTCTTGCAGGAGACAGGTAACTGCTCTGATAATGCTGTTTCCCACCCTTTATTAAGGCACACCGGAGAAGCACTGCTAATTAAACAAATGTGAGATGAACAAGGCAACAGTAACAAATTGTGAGCCATCTACAAACAATTTTAAAAGTCCAAAAGAGATGAATCACAATACGGAAACCTAAAACCATGTTTAAATGATTTTGGAGTATGTTCCAAACGGCAGGTGCTAAGTAATCACATAATTCCTCATTTCCATGGAATTCCTTAAGATCCCGCATTGGGAAAGGAAAGAAAAAAACCACAGCTTAGATCATTTAAATGAAAATAATATCTAAAGAGGTGATGTGACAAAATTTCTGCTGTCCCAGCCCAGCCACATCTTGAAGAAATATATCAATGTTTGCAAAAATTATCTGGGCACTCTATAAAATGGTAATGCTTTTTTAATTACAAGGTTTATGTCACTCAGTGAAATTTTAATGTAATGAAACATTCAGCTGGACCTTGTGCAGGATGTAAAATAAAATTATTCATTGAAAATCAGACCACAGGCCACCTACTGTTTTTTTTAACAAATGGTTGAACTGTCACGGGGTTACAGAACTTAACATGTAAATTGCAGTAGAACTTATAATTTCTGATTCAAATCCCCAAAGACTGCCATTTAAGTCAAATATATGAGTGAAAATTTGCTTCTGTGCCATAATAATGCAGTGAAATGGTCAAAAATCTGAACATATCTAGAGTAATTATTAACCCAATAAGAATGTATTTTTAGTTATTTAATCAAAGGTGTAAAAATTATTAATGTCAAGTTCTTCTTAGAAAAATGAAGTTTTAAACACCAGCATTTAATTTCAGGGGTGACAATGCTAAATGTAACCCATCAGGGGAGTTTCTCGCAGAGCCAAGGAGGAGAAGCAGGAGAGAAAGATTGTCTGTCAGGTCATTACTAGGAAAGAGCAGGAAAGGACTATTTTTCTCCAAAATGATCTTGAACTAATTTTTAACGTTAACTGAAATTGATCAATCTTCCGTAAGCTCAACTCGCTCTTTGGGCGAAGACAGGACCCGGGAAGCGGAGCCCGCGGGGATCCCGCGCTTCCCGGGCAAACGCTGTAGGCGGTCATGGCAGGAGCCTTTCTGCCCAACGCTGGCCACGTCCTATTGTTTTCCATTTTGTGCTGCTGGGAGACCTGAAAGGTGGCTTTCTGTCACCTGCTCATGGTAACTGATTATTTCCCTTTTGCGCCCATCTCCAGAATGTCGACAACCTACGGCTAGTACAAAAATCTGAATTTTCGCATCGTCTGTGGGAAGGAGGTTGGGTGTCCGTGAGCGCCTGCGACCTTGTGCTCCTTCGGGCCCCTCTTGGTCTTCAGGGGTTTCTCTTGGATGAAGATCGTGCATTTCCGTCCATGAGACAGAGGTCTCCAGTGAGCCTTGCCTCTGGCCGCCTCTGCTCCGAGACACCGGGAGGTGACGTTTCATTTTTCTAGCTCTGGAGTGTAAATGTGGCCCCCTTCACCCGTCTCCCCACCTCTGCTGCTCACTGGGCCAGCAGGAGCGTAGCTCGGGCTTCACGAGGAAAATGAAATCTGTTATATGGTTACCAAAGGAGCAGAGGCCATCGGACAGAAAAGATGATCCCCCAGGTTTCCATCCACCAAGTGACTCAATGTCTCCCTGTATCCAGCTTATCCACAGAACTGCCCCCCACCAAAAAAAAAAAAAATGGCCTGATTGAGTTGTCCATTTTTTGCCTGTTTTCTGAAAAAATGTGCCATGAGCTAACAATGGAAAACCAGCACCTAAATATTCAAATATTCCAGGCTGCCATCTCACAGCCTGGAATCCAAAGGATTAAAGACATGACCTTTGTAAAAACAGTGAGTCATCAAGGGGCACTGCAGGCGTCCTCCCTGCTAGCTGCTCTCTCCTCCCCCCACCCCGGGGGGACACCGTCCTGCGCCGGCCTGAACACAGCGCCCCCGCCTGGGTGTTGCCGGATCGCATCACCGGGTCTGCTTGTCGGTGTGCTTGCATTTCACCTGAGAACCCAGAGTGATGGATTCGACCATCTATCTGTGCCATCGCGGCCGCTCCTGCCCGCCCCCACCCAGCCCAGTGCAGTTCCTCCGTGGTCCTGGCATCTTCCCCGTCACTTCTCTTTCACCATTATCCAAGGTGATCAGTCAGCCTCGTGCCAGCACCTTCTTTTCGACCCAGCAGCCAACCGCACTCGGGAAGGCTGTCAGTCCTGCGCTCCCTCCACTTAGACTGAGCCTCATTGACGCCTCTCCTTCCCCTGGCGATCTGCCACGCCGACTCGAGGAGACTGTGGTTACTAAACACACACAGGAAAAAAAGGAAAAAACAGAAACTATTGTAAATACGGTTGTGGGTCCGTCTGATTTAAGCTCACAGGTACGGAGTGGGTTGGAGTTACAACAATTCATGGCAGGCTTTAGAGCAACTTTCGCTGAGGCATTTCAATTTAGACCAGATTCAGGCCTGAGACCTGAGCACGGAGTTCTTGGTGAATCGCCCACCTTCCTTCGTCAAGGAAAACCCGGAGCATCCAGAGGACATTCTGTTTTACCAGGTGCCCAAATGCCTCTTGGAAACCTGTCCAGAGGAGGATCACAGGAAGAAAGTCGGTCAGGGAGAAAGTCTGTCTCTGGCTCTGGCGTCATGCCTGCCACACAGAGCGTACCTTCTGTCCGCAGGTGCGCCTCGTGGGCACCAAGAGGCTCACGTTTCTGATCATCACAGGAAGTCATCCTTCAACCAAGTCTTAAAGCTCCAATGTTCTCACTGTGGTCTGGCACCTCCCAAGACCAGGCTTGTACACCTCTTAGGTTTTACATTTCCTGCTTATCTGGAGACCAAGACTGAGCTTGTCTGGGCGTCTTCTGCACCGCCTTCGTTTGAGGGAAGGAGGACTGGGCCCAGCAGAGCGAGACTAGAAGGAGCCTCAGCTTTGGGCTCAGCCTCACTTTGGGGGCACATTCAGCTCCCATACGGCAGCCTCGGCATGAGGCCAACGCCATTCATACTGAATGTACTGGAAGCTTCTCCCGGCCGGCCAGCTACTCGCTGGCTGGATCCACGTGGCTTGGCCGAAGCTCCTGTGAGCCCAGCTGGTGATGCCCGGTTAGCTGCCAGACAAAGGAGTGGCCACGTCCCCTCGTCTGCCATGCTCCCCCGCACCAGAGCATCCATCACCTAGACCAATCACACCCTCCCAGCAGCCTAGACTGGTGTTTCCCTTTTTCTCACCAGTGAGCCACCTGCCAACCATACTCTAGCTGCAGAGCCCAGCACTGAGGTCCGCATGCAAACGGTAGAGCAAATGCTGCTTTGGAGGGACCCGCTGCTGGCTTAGGGACACGCTGACACAAGCAATCCAGGGATGCTGCTGTAGCTGGGGAATCGGGCACCTGTTATGAGCCAGAGGCATCAGGAGGACACAGGAAGGAAACTGGGCAGGATGCATGGGGCTGACTGGGAGGAGCTTGGGGACACCTCTGTGGGCCCCATGGAGGGAGCCTGGGTCCCCAGAGCCTGAGTGTCGGGAGGCCACTTTCAAATGTGGGCCACTTTAAGGCCATTACTGCCTAGTGAGTTCTTTGTTTCCTAACTAACCAGGACAAGACACTTGTCTAAATGTGGAAATTCTTAAAATGCTCAAAGGCTGCTTAGAGTGAAAAACTCTATGAAGGAAATCTTCCGTCTCTGTGCAGAGTTTTCAGAAATTTCCTAAGTTCTGATGCTGCAATAGGGCTACCTCTGTCGCTGAAATGGAGATGGCTGCAGACGTGGGAATTATACTGAACAGGGAGGGGGACACCCCCGGGATGGAGGGAGGCAAGTCCACTTGACCTCAGCTCCCCATCAAGGACCACCTCCCAGCTGCACCCAGCCCTTGCAGCTGCGTTGGCCTGGCCACGTTAGGGAGCACCTGGTTCACAGGCTGGCATGGTCTTCCTGGTGCTGAGGAAACACGGGGACTCACGGCGACAACGCGCACTCGGGCAGCCTCCGATCCACGCCTCGCTGCCCGCAGGACACAGCGCCCCCGGCGTTCGGGATGGTTGTCTTTTGCCTTTGGTGTCTCTGAATCTACAGGGCAGATAATTCTGTTTGGATGTGCCATTCCTTACCCGAATAGATTAGAACCTGCTGGGGGGGGGGGAATACTTTGAAAAACATGACTGTTACAGACTGAAAGTTTGTGTCCCCCCCAGAATTCCTGTGTTGAAGCCCCACCCCCTAGTGTAATGGTGTGGGGAGGTGGGGCCCTGGGGGAGGTGACAGGCTGGATGAGGCTCTGAAGGTGGGATTCTCATGATGGGACCAGTGCCCTGAGGGGAAGAGATGGGAGGGAGCGTGTTCCCGTGCCCTCCCCACCGTGTGATGACTCCGCGGGAAGGCGGCTGTCTACAGGCCAGGGAGAGGGTCCTCCCCGGAGCCGGGCGCGCTGGCTCCCTCATCCCGCACATCCAGCCTCCAGAACCGTGAGACATTAAGTGTCTGCTCTGTGAGCCGCCCAGTCTGCGGGGTCTGTCCTGGCGCCCAAGTTGCTGATGCAGTGACGGTTCACAGGAAACTGGTTTTTAAACTCAAGAAATCCAAAAACCAGGAACGCCCATGTTTGTGCTTGAAATAAGAAACAGCAAAACTGCCTTTGTGAGAGAGCCAGAGAGACGAGGACGCAGGGAGGACAGGGAAGGAAGACGAGACTCTGCATGGCGGTTTGCACTGGGGCGGAGGCTGAGGTGCCGGTGCCAACCTCCAATCCAAACTGATTTTCCGAGCCAACTTACACACTCCTAAAATATTTCTATGTAATTGAAGCATTTTCATAAATGCCTGTGTGAATGGCATGGCTATAATAAGCATCTTTGCCGGGCTGGATTATGCCATCACACCGAGTTAGAGTCCTAATTATCGGGTTTTCTTGGGAACAACTGGCTGAGCGCACTTGTACCGAAATACATTTAATTTGGTTTTATATAGCACCTTTTAGTACACACTGTGCCTTACTTCAAACCGCTTTAATGAGTAATGAATCAGATGCTCGCAGACCAGTGACTCCTCAAATTAAGGGAAGAGACGTTACAGGTTCAGCGATAGCTCACATTGGAAAATCAGGACCCTCATGGCCGCTCGGCTCCTGCTCTCTGCAGGAAGGGTCGTGCTGTCCCGCCTTCCCCCGTGGCCCGGCACAGGGGAGCTGGGAGGGACCAGCACGTGGTCATCAACATGCCCCGTGGTGGGACAGGAGGTGGGACACCTCTGGCGGTGGGACCATGTGTAGCCAAGGGGGCCTGGAGAGGACAGAGATGCCACCACTGTATCCCAGTAAGTGAGGATCAGTGGGGGTCCAGCCACTGGCCATTGTGTGTCCCCCTGAGTGGGCTGAGTGTGACATCTGATAATTTGATGACAGGTGATTTAGGAAATCAGGCAGGCGGGAACTGAGAATCAGAAACCTTACTCGAAGCCCAGATAGAGGAGCCCTAAGAGTCCCAAAGAACATGAATTTACATATATGTAGGGTGACCATCTGTCCTGATTAACCCGGGTCCAGGTGAAGTTCTGGGCAAACAGAGACGGCTGGGTCACTCATATCTAGAGCAGCATTTCTCAAAGGTTGGTGTTCAAACCATCTGCTCATTAAAACCCAGAAGCCTTTGTCCTCACTCCAGACCTACTGATGGAGATGGAGGGGCGGAGGACCCCATCATTTGCATTTAACCAGTCCGCTGGCTAATGTGTATTTGCAACCAACTTCTGAGAACCACTTTCCTAGAGAAACTAAAAGAAGCAGCACGTGTTTTACTGACAAGGAGAAGTCAATGCAGAATCCTCCCTGCGTGAAGGCAGGTCCCCGGGCTGGGCAGAGCCAGGCCCCGGGCTGGGCTCGAATGGCCTGAGCAGTGGGCGGGGAGGGCTGGAGGGGGGGGTGTGCATGACACCGAGGCAGCCTCGTGGCATTGGTGGCCTCCACAAGTCTAGACGGAGCCAAGTTGCCCTCAGACAAAGCAGGCGGGTAATTTTTCTCTGTTCCCAGCACCTTGAAAACCCCTCGAAAGTGACAGTGGGCTCCATCGGGGAAGGGCGGGTCCAGCGTAGGCCCAGCGACTTCCCGGAGGACAGGAGGCTCCTCTAGGGGACGAGCCCTCGGGGAGAACTGAACCAGCTTCTGCTGACTTCCTGCTACCTGGGCCAGAGGCCGTCACCGTTGTCACGTTCCACACTCATCACCCCCAGGTAGGTGGATGATATCAGGTCCCTTATTAAAGTAAGACAACTGAATCCTGGAGAAGTGACTTGCCCTAGGTCTTAATGCAAATAATAAAGAAAGCCAGGCATGTCAGACCCAAAGCCAGCTTTCCCCATTTTACCACCCCCCCCCAGACGTGGTACCCCTGAAATCCCACTGTCTTTTTCGCAGTTACTCCCAGAGCAGACGCTGGTTAAGGCGTATCTCAGCGGTTACACAACTTGCCGTGGCTCTGCTGCTACGAAGGGCCAGAGCGCCCCTGCCCGCCTGCCCGCGCACCGCCGGGGCCGGCACCCAGCCCCGCCCTCCCCGGCCTCGTGCAGCTGCCGGAAAGGGTAACCAGGACGGTTTCAGTTTTTCATGTACTTCTTCTATTTTTTTAATTTCTTCTTTTACTGTTGCCACTTTATACATTTTCTGAGCCCCTGTACCTCTGCTCTGAGATTTTTATATTAAAGAATTATTTCATTAAGTGTTAAAAAATTCATGGGGCTCTGAGTAGGCCTTACCCACTTAAAAAAAAAACACCCCAAATGCAGTGCTTACCCAAGATTTATTATTACTCAAGATCCTGTGGGTCACTTGGGCGGTTCTCCCAGGGAGGGCCAGCTCGGCTGCGCTCTGCAAACCGGGGACTCAGCCTGAGCTGGACGGGAGCCTTCGGGCTGGTGGTCTAGGGGCAGGGGCTGCGCTGGCAGTTCTGCTCCGCCCCGTGGGTCACGGGGCCTCTGGCGGGCCAGCCCGGGCTTCTTGTCAGGCGGTCTCCAGGGCCACGGGGCAGCAGGGCCCATACCCACACCCTCCCCACTACCATCCCTTTGGCCAAATCCAGCCACGTGGCTGACCTCGAGGCGGCGGAGGAGGGGGGTGCCCAGAGGCCGGCGTGCAGGGAGGGCAGTACGGAGGCCACTCTGCTTTCCTCCCCGTCACTCGCAGAAGGGAGTTCCCTGGGCTCTTGCCCGGCCTGAGAAGCCCCGACTGGGGCCGGGGGCAGGGGGTGTCTCTGGAGCCCAGTCTCCTGGCCTTCTCCCCCCTCATTCCGTGCACTCCCCACACAGTGACATCCTTGGTGGTCCTCAGACCTGCCCTGTCAGTCAGGGTTCCCCAGAGGAGCAGAACCAATAGGGTGTGTATGTATACAGACAGACAGAGAGTCATTTACTGCAAGGACTGGCTTACATGGATGCTGAGGTTGGCAAGTCCAAAATCTGCCAGGCAGGCGGGCAGGCTGGCAAGCCTCTGGAGAGGCGATGTTTCAGCTCAAACCCAAAGGCTGGATTCCCTCTTCTGAGAGGGACCCCAGTCTCTTTTCTCTCGGGACCTCATCACGTTGGAAGATGCCCACTCTCGTGATGGAGGCTAATCTGCCTTGCTCCAAATCTACTGATTTAAATGTTACTCTCATCTCAAAACCCTCTGCCTGTGGCTATAGAGTTCAAATAAAACTTCCCGGTTACAATTTGACATAGCAGACAACATACCAAGAGGGACAAAGTTCCCTGTTTCAGAACCAGAAGAGCTGAGTTGGCCAGCTGGCAGAGAATTCTCCCCCGGATTCTGCCTGGCACGTGGAGAAGCAACAGAGATGGGGCAGGGCGAGGGGACACACAGACTCACCCAGTTTGCAGGAAGTCATCTGTTAGGGGCAGAAAGACGGGGTGGGGGTTAGAGGCAGTCATGCAGTTCTTGGTCTCTTTGGTTGGGGAGTGGTAAAAGCCAAAATGATTTACCGTGTTAAGAACCTCCCTGATTATCAGGGAGGCGTCAGCTCTCCCACAGCACTGGCCTGGCCCTGCCAACACCAAACTTCTTCAAAAGGCCGCCCTATGAATAATTCACGGCATTCCAAGGTAAGTAATCGTTGTTTTTAAAAAGTGCGTAAGTGCGGAATACATTTTAAAAACTACTGGAAAGGGGAGGAAATGAACAGGAAAGAACATGGTGAGGAGCGAACCCTGACTAACAGACGTTTCCACGGAGCAGCTGAAAACTGTTGCCAAACAAGCCCCGTGAATTTTTTAACACTCAATGAGATGATTGCTTCTTTAATATACAGTCTCAGAGCAGAGCTACAGGAGCTCAGGAAATATATAAAGTGGCAACAGTAGAAGAAGAAACAAAAAAAGAAGTGGATGAAAATCTAAAAGCATCACAAAAATGAAGGCCACACCGGTGACAAGAGGACGATCTATTAGTGACAACACAGTGGAGCCCCTGGAAGACAGGACGGGAGACGGACCACGTAAGATGGAAATAAACAAGGCGTGTGAGAGAGGAGCGAGGAGATAACATGTGGCTAAGATAGGAAAACAAAAAGGTATCCAGCAAACACAGAAATGTTTTCCTGAAGCAGAAAGCTGAAAAATTGGAACAGAAAAAAAAAACTTTGAGATATAATTTAAGAAAACTTTCCAGAAATAAAAGACAAGGTGAATCTATAGATTGAAAGAGTGCTCTGTGGACCAAGAGAAATGATACGGCATGATCAATACTGAGACACACGCTGGTAAAGTTACCGATCGTCCAAGAGAAGAGTCCTTTAGGGGCCACCAGAAGATGGGGCTGTTCTCTGAACCATCCACTTACCAAATCCTCAGGGAAAGAAAGTGTTAACCCAAGAAGTCTGTACCTGGTCAAACTGTAATTCAAGTATTAAAGGAAACAAACATTCAGGACCTCAAGAAATGCAGTCTCTGTATTTCTAGCCTTTCCAATAAAAACCCCTAGATGGCCAGCGCCGCCCATCACAGGTGAACAGAGAGGCAGCCAGCAAAAGGCGGGGAGTGGGGGTCAAGCCCGCTGAGCTGCGGTTACACCGGGCCAGCCGTGAGAATTACAGGCAAGGACGAAACACACACGTGTGTGACTCCGGGAAAGGAAAGCCAGCCTCAGCAGCCGGGTTAAAACTCGCATGAGATCACTAGTTTGTTCATGCTTTGACATCAGGGGAACAAAGATGTCATTTTTAAAGCAGATAAGTAGAAAATATAAGAGTGTATATAAAAACATAAATGCAGTAAAGGCAAACATCAACGAAATTACACAATTTCTTAAAACTGGGTGGCGGGGGGAGGGCACAGCTCGGTGGTAGAGTGTGTGCTTAGCACGCATGGGGTCCTGGGCTTAATCCTCAGCACCTCCGTGAAAGACAAGCAAATAAATAAACAAACCTAATTACCTCCCCCCCAAAAAAGACTAAATAAATTTTAAATGGTTAAAATGGTGAGTTTTAAAAAAATGGGATGGGAGTGGAGGAGGCAGGATGTATACTAATCTTGTTAGTGCTTTAATTTCTTATAAGAAATATTTCTCAGTTTTACAAAACAACAGAATAACTTCTCTTGACAAATAAAGAGAGAGGATCTAGTCTCCCTAGTTTGTGGACCCAGCTTTTAACGTTAATTTGTGCCCAAATCAGTTTTCTGGCGGGGCGCAGGCTGCATCCAGACATTTGGGAAGAACACAGTTTCTGATGGTGGATCAGTGTTGTCATAGTAGCACAGGGTGACGGTGGCTTCAGCGTGTTGGGTGTTTGCACGTAAAGCTAAGGAGATACGCCATGACGGCATTCAGTCCTCACTGCACCCCCATGAGTCAGGCCTTTGTGTCTCATTTCCTCAGAAGAGGACTTCGGAGGGTCTACAGGGCACGTGGCTAGGAAATTGCAAGTTAAACTTGAACCTGAGCCTCACTGGCTCCCAAGTGTGTGCTCGCAAGCTCAAGGAGACCTTACTCTAAGATTTGGATTGAGTTTCTTATTATGGAGGAAGAACATTTCCATTCACCTGACACCAAACTGACAAAGGAGGTCCTTCCTAACCCACTTAGCCTCTCAGACTGGAATGTCTCTTCCCGCCCCCTCCCCTCCCCTCCCCCTCCCCTTTGTCACCTGGAATGTTTCTCGTTGTGCATGTTCAAGGCCCACACGTCGCCTTATCCCAGTAATTCCCGGCCCTCCTTCCTCCGTGCCCCACGCTCAGCGCCTCCTCCGCGTGCCCCGGCCCTCGGCCAGCTAACACAGTTAATCGCTGAGGCACCTCGCACCGTGTCTGGTCCGAATAAATGGAATCCGCAACTTAGAGGTCATGTTAAATTTTGACCTGAGCTTTGTTATTTGACGCCTTTTTTTGATCGTTCATCTTAACGTAGACTTCTGAGTTAACTGAAGCAGAAGTCAGGACAGGCCACCACTCTCCCCCGAGGGGCAAGCACTCAGCTAACATTATGGGGAGTTAACCAAAGGACAATACAATCTTGTCCTTAGGCTTATTTCTAGAGTTGCTGGAGGGAGAGGTGAGACCATGAAGAAAAACAAAACGAGGAAAAGGAAGGCAATACTTCAGATGACTGCAGAACAAATACGAGTCCCATGCAGTCTCCGTGGGTGTATATTTGCATTGAGAAGGTTAAAAATCTGAAGGCGATTTTCAGTTGTCTAGTTTACGGAAGGCGCCAGTCTCTGATCTCTCCTCTCCTGTCCATTCAGCAGTGGGTGGGCAAGAGGGTTCAAAAAAATCACATCTCTCTGCTCCGGTTAACCACCCACTTCCACACACAAAAAGGAGGCTCCCAAATGTCGTCCATTTAGCTTTCTGTTTTGATTTTCGCTCCAGAGAGGTTCTGAGAGATGGCGCCACGAAGGGTAGGAAATGTCTTTTAAATGTCCTTTCTCCATCTATGTGATCTTGGTCATTGCTCCTCCGTCTCCTTTGCTTATAGACTAGATCCCTGGAAACTTACTATTCAGATCGTAGCCGAGCTAGACAACCGCTTTTCCGTCTTGGACTTCGTCCAGTACGGTTTGCTCGAGGAAAGGTAATTTCTCCTTCCCTTTAAACAGCACAGCTCCGCCTACTGAAAGCTCTGTTTGCCATTTTTCTTTTAATTAAAGATCATGAGCCCCTCTGGAAAAGCTGAGGTCTTTTCTTACAGGTTTCTCAGTTTCGGGAAAGAGTGGGAGGAAGGTACCCTTTATCAACTCAGGACTATTTATGGAGGAAACCTCAGCCATCAAATCCATTTCCTGGTCACTCTGAAAATTGGGATGATAGCCTTTTGGGGAAAATCGGAGGAGAAATAAATAAATTGAGGCCACGCAAGGCCTGCAGGGATGAACAAGGTTGACAAGCTAGTATTTTCCTGTTGCTTCTGGTTCACAGGAGGCCTCCAGGCCAAACTCCGGCTTGAAGCGTTCCACTCATCCACCTGGAGGGGCCCCCATTGTGTCGGGGGTTCTGCGGAACGTCTCCTCTGCCTCTGTTTCCCCGCTGCCTTCTCCCTCCACAGGGTGGTTACCCCAGGCTTGGGACGATGGACCCCATTAGGGGAAAGAGTGCCAATTCCAGACAATTTCATTATCTGTCCTCTGGTACCACTAATTAACCAGTGGTCCAAGGGCTTGCCAGGTGCCGCCCAGCTGTCACATCAGATGTCCTCCCCGCCACACCCACTCCCTAACGTCACCCAGCCGACAGCCGGGCGGGGAAACACCAAGCGGAGGACAGTTCACTGTAGGACGCGGCTCAAGACCGTGGGGAGAGAGATAACCCCGTCGTTGGAGAGCAGTTCATGTCTCAGACGAGCAGAGAGTGGCTGGTACACGGAGCAGGGGCTTGGTGAGATGTTATAAGATCAGACGCCCCACGAAGACGGTCAAACAAAAGTCCTTTGCACAGGCATTTGGATCCAGGACGCTTTCTCTTAGTTCAATGCCCTGTTCACGTCGAGGGGCCAAGATGGCCCGAGACCGGGCGCACTGAAGGCAAAAGCGGCCATCGAGGGGAGATGGCTTCCTATTTTGGGGACGGCAGAAAATGTCTGCGAGCGTGAGGAAATGTGTCTCCCAGCAAACAGCAGAAAACAAACGTTGCCCGGCCCGCTTCCTCGTGTGGCCCAGCGCACTTCTATGCACGTTCGCTGTGTGAACAAGAGGGTTAAAAGTTAAACAGTCGCCCCGGGCGCCGGGAAGGAGGCGCACAGTTGGGAAATGGGCTTCCAGCCTCCCAAACTATCGCTCCCAGTCTTTAGCAGCAGCTAACAGGCACCAGTGGGCAAAAACGTCTTTCCTGAAGGTGCCGGGTATTATGAAATTAGGCTGTTCCAATGTCTGAAATAGCCATCTGACCTTTAATCCAAAGCCATAAATTTATCATTGTCTGAAATTGGTAGACTCTACCCTTCTTCTTAAGGCCAGTTTTCCGGATTTAGCATTCACAGAATACTTAGTCTCTCGTGAATGAAAAGAGACTTAAAATTCAATGGGGGTCCCTGGAAAATGGTGGAACAAAAAGGAATTAGCAGTTTGGAAGCCAGACCTGGTCCCCGTCTAAATGAAATCACAAAGGCTGGAGAAACACAGAGCCTGGTTAGATCAAGTTAGTCTATATTTCATAAAATGATAAATACCTAGAAGTCATGTTTATGTATAATGAATTACAATCCTTCCACATTTACCTTAGTAACATTTTGCAGGGGTTGTATTTTACTCCCAACTACCAATTATGTCATCACTCTGGCATTTACCTGGACATAATGATACACAGCCAACCCATTCCTGTAACATAATTCATTGCTTAAAAGTGTTTGTAAAGCCACACGGCATTCTCCGTACACATAACGACTCGGATATTGCTATTAAAATTTTACAGATTAAAGTTTAGTAAACCTTCACAATCTTGTGTTGGTTTCTGGGTATCTTATTAATCCTACAGGAAAAGATGTTCAGCTATTTAAATGTCAATAAACGCGTAACCCTGTAAAAAGCAGACAGTGTGTAACCCCTTCTACGGCGCCTCACCGACCACGTTCAGGGAGAGAGCTCCTTTTTTAACCGTTCAAGGCAGGTCATTGAGACCTTCATTTCGGCCACAGTATTATGTCATCTATTAAAATATGAAAATACACATATAAAACACGCACACACACCCCTTCGCACTCCAGTCCCCCGGACCTCAGTGTTTTCCTCTCCTTGACTCATTAAACTCAGCACAGAACTCACAACTGTACCCCTGGTTTGCATTTATTCATTTTAATTTAGGTTGGGGGGGGAAGAAGTCAGATCTTTTTATAAGCTTGTGAGGTCACCAAATTTAAATTAAGCCTCTGCCTGTAAAGCACATTAATAAAAGTACTATACAGAGAGAAATTTAATATGAATGGTTAAAATGCATGGAATTCAGACTTTACTGTCAAACAGCTCAATTAAACAAATTGAATTTTTAAGCAACAAAGGGGAATTGAATCAAATTAGGAACAGAGAGCGATCTGAATTGTGGACCTTTAGGAAGGAGAGGGTGGCCCCTCCAGCAAGCGAGCAAGCTTTATTTGTTGCCTCTGCAGTTAGGGGAGGCCGGCAGGGCCGCGGTACAAGAGGATAAAAATGTTCGCTGTTGAAACACAGTTTTTGGCTCCCAATAAATCATCTGTCACTTCATCACAGCCCAGTAGATAATGAGCAATAAAGTTTTCACACTCAGGGAATGAGGACACAGACAGAAGAAATACAGCTGAAGCTGTAAGTCTGGCGTTTCTGCAAATGGAAGGTGCTTTGTATAAGAAATGACCCGAAGGGTTCCTCAAAGAACACAGCGTCAGGACAATAAACAATTTACTGCATTAAAAATTAAATCACATTTATTAGGAACTTTAATGACAAAAGTCTGCTGAGGTCGATACATTAAATAAAGCACGATGCCAATCTAGAAATAGTTCGGTGCGCAAAATCAGCTACAGCTTGCTGGCACAGGGTGGTCCGTACACGGAGCCACTATAATTTTTACTGGCATTATTTTAAATGTTTATGCACGTACATTATTCCCCATTTGGCATTTAAATGGCACTAACGTATCTGTGATTCAAAAATAATTTTTATTCAGATGAGTTTCTGTAGACTCTCCCCCAGCCCCCAAATAAAAAGCTATAGGAAAGAAAAAGAAGTTTGGACTCCGACTTGGAAAATCAGATGCTAGTATATTCCACAGATGCATCCCCGGCATGTGCAGATACGCTGCAGAGGTTTCACCACAATTACCCTGAATCGTTTCTGACTTTTATTCACCCATCTCTGCAACCTGCATGTGGGTGGGCTACCTTATAACTAAAACCAACTGGATAGAGAATAAACCAGGGAATATGGGGGGAAACGGGGGAGGGGTTGGGGGAGCAGACTCAGTGTCACACCAGTTGCCCTGAACAAAATATTTCATAAAAAGTACACATTGAAACTGGCACCGTTGAATCTGGGGTGGTAAGATGACCCCAGCACCAAGAATCTCTCTCCTGCGCTGGTCGCCAGATGGTCGGTGAGTGCACCGAGGTTCCTGCCTCTGCTGGGCCGGCACCAGCTTTGGACACCAGAAGGGGCAGAGCCAGCCTGCCTCTTGTTGCAGGGGTTCTGCCCTTGCTCTGATCGCTGAAGTGTGTGTGTGAGGACGGGGGAGCGTCAGGTCCTCTGGGGAGGTTCCCAGAGCCGTGCTTCCCGAGGCCAGATGAGGTGGCCTGGGAGGGATGCCCAGGGTTCCCTGGCTGGGTCCCACCTCAGAGCCCCTGAGACTCAGCTCCTTCTAGGGGAGCATCCTTGCCGCCCCAGTAGCCCAGGGGGGCCAAGCTGGGCCCCCCAAATGCCATTATGAGCTCTGACTCCTAATTACTGCTTTTCAGAGACCAGTCCTTGGACAGGTCACATCCCAACCCTTGTGGGAGAAGAAAAAATAAATTACAGATGATAAATCAAAATCAGAGTTGAAGGTCTTGCTTGGTTCCCAGGTTGGCTGCGAATGGTAGTGTGGACCTAGAGCAATAAAAAACACTGCTTTAAACTAGAGAGAGGAGTCACATCGAAAAGGGTTATTATCCCCAACGTTTGTATCCTGCAGGGCGGGGCAGGTGGGAGGGCAGGGAGGTCCAGAAGCGGTGGGTGGGGGAAGCGGAGGGAACACCCCTCTTTCTCTGAGGTGGGCCCGGAAACAGCCATGGATGACAGACACGTTAGAACACCAACCAGCCCTAAATCTAGACTCTCCTACCTGACTTCACAGCTATGCTACCCACCCATCCGATTATATCCTCCACCCAGTAGAACCTACACATTTTAATTAATGCTGCTCGATCTCATTAACGTGTGTAAAAAAAATAATCAAACAACAAATTGCAGCGACTTGCAGTTGAAAGACATCAACTAATACTGTGCGCAACAGAAAAAAAAGGATGCTGTTATGTAAATAAATGCAAATACATATCTCCTTACTGTATTTTGTGCCTAGTCTCTGAGAAAGACGAGTCACTTAAAATCCTTATTTCTCAGCAGTATTCGTTAAAATAATGCATGTTAATTATATTCCAACACTCATCTGACAAATAACTGATAAGTTACACAATGTAACTGCTAATAATCCTTGCAGCCCATTTTATTATCTTATGAAATTAGAGATTGAACATTGATTATGACTAATAGGGGATTTCATCCAATAAAGACAGCACAGGAGGAGAAGTATATAAAAATTGGGTAGCTGGCTTCTGAACAGCCAAAAGGAGCTATGTTAAGTCATTAATTAGCAAAGATAAATACTCCGGGTGAAGATTGTAACAGTTGTACTTTTTTTAGACCAGGGATGAATTATTTATTCCTACCCCAGCCGCACCACAGAGTGCAAGGCAAGTTTGTTCAGCAACAATGGGAGAAATATATTCGCTACAGGGCCAGCCTGGTAACACTGCTTCTTTTACATGCGATTTGTAAGCAAATTTATATGAAAGTATGCAGTGGCTAATACGGCACCACTCCAGCCTCAGACTGAAGGGTGATTTTACAGACGTCCTGCAGCACTCCATCATCCCTTCATTTTAATGTCTTTATTTTATGATTTTGTTGATGAAATACTACTTACCCAGTGCTCAAAATTCCTTTTAGGCTGCAGGCACTGGCTAGTTGACATGGCAAGCTATATTTTATGGCCATATATTTTAGCTCTCTCTGTCCAAGTTGGAGGACACAGTAGCCAAGATGGTTTTTCATAGTAGAAATATATTTTCATATTTATTTATTGATTTGACTAATGTATCTATTTTTCAATTCACATGCTTATGTTTCAATCCATTAAAGTGATTCATGGTCAAATAATATGTTATTGCAAGTACAAAGAGGAGATAAAAACCACTGTACATTTGCTGTAATACAAGAACAAAAATAATAATAAAAAAACATTGCATGATTAAATATAGTTTTAATCCCCCAAAGATCAAAACGAAAATGATGTTTTTAATTATTTCACAAAAAAAGCATAAAATAAAAGTTTTTTAAAGAAAAAAGTAGGATGCAATTACCTATGAAATAAGTTCTCCCAGTAATAAATATTTTGTGGATGTTTCTTAACAAGATTAAGTACACAATACGGACTTAGCATAAGGCGTGAAATTAACAACAATAAAAACCAAAACGGGTTGCAATTATTCAGCAGGAGGAGGCTGGATGGGGAAGCTGACCAGCTCTGAAACGTAAGAGCTACGTTCTCCACGTGCCTTGCTTACAGCCACTTAATGCAGTTAAAATGCTATTGAAAATCTAGATTCCTGGGACCAGGGCAGCCGATGCACCAGAGAGCCAGGCTGACCAGCCACCAGGTTCCAGGTGAGCCTTGAGCCATCCCATTTGGTTTGCCCTAAAGGGACCCCCTCACGGAGAAGACTGGTGAGAAATGCCGCAGGACTCACAGTCTCACGACAGACTTCATTTTCCTGGATGTTTGCTTTTTACGAACTCTAGAGCTGCAAAATAATTAAAACACGGCGCTCGCACGTCCGCATGCACGTGTTCGAAGAAAGCACATCGTTTCGGGACATCACTTTGCTGTGTCATCGTGTTTAAGCACAGGTGAGTGGGGCACAGGTGCAGAGGAAATACAGAGCCTCAAGCAGCTCGAGTTGACAGAGGAAGGCACTTGGCCTCTTGGAGCAGCAAGAAGCGTCAGCCCAGGAACCCGCAGCACGGGGGCAATCGTCCATCATGGAAACAGAAAACTGACAGTAGAGTGAAGTGAAGAGGGGTGAACTGGGGAGAGGACCACCCTATGGAGGTAGGTCTTAAAGGGCAAGTAGGATTTTTCAAAGGAGAGGGAGAGAATTCCGGCAGGCATGGCGTATGGGGCGGCGAGGGTCCTGGCCCTCTGAGGAGGGCGGGAGGTCCCCCGAGGCTGGGACAGCAGGTGCCTGACCCCGCGAGGACTCGGTGCAGTGGGCAAGGCCAAGTTGGTAAGCTCCTTCCGTCCACGTGCAAAAATGTCTGTTCAGCACCTGCCATGTGCCAGGCACTGTGCTGAGGGCTGGGGTGTTGGCCTCCTCCCTTCTAATATATTTCCTATAGATCTGGACAGACCTTAGCTGCCTTTCAAAGGAGTCTGGAAATAATGAGATTATTACCGACGGCGTGGAAAATGGCTGCATCTCATTACTCCCATCACATGGGGTGGGCTCTGATCTTGCGTCTGATCTTTGTCTGCAGCCTAACCCAGGAGAGGCACGACAAAGCCCAGAAACGCGGCCCTCGCTGCTGCCGGCCTCCGCTAGTCTTGAGGGCTCCTTGCTCCTAAACTGAGTTGTGACGTCCGGGGGCAGGATGACACTCTCCTCCAGAAGGGGCTCCGTGGAGGGAGAGAAATCGCTCAGACTGCGTTCACTGCCCTTTAGGGTTTGCCTATGACAGAATCAGAGACTACTCCAAAGATTTAGACAGGAACTCGAGATCCCCGGGGGGTTCTTTCCCGGGCAAGCCCGCCGCCCTGCCTGGTCTTCTGTGGGAGGCGGGAGACGCCCTCCTGCTCGCTGGTCCCTCCAGGGCGTCTCTCCTCACTGGCCTGTGCCCTCCTGGGCCGCAGAAGCTGTGCGGTCCGCTGGACGTAGTAAGTGTTCACTAAATTTTTGCTACATTAAAGGTGCCTGTTCTCCAGAATTCACCCGAGAATCTAGATCGTGGGGATTTACGAATAAGCAAATAGAAGAAACCTTAATATCGCTCCCAGTCCTACCGTCTAGGGACGTCCGTGTAAACCTTTTGGTTCCTTTCCTTCCTACCCTTCCCCAGGAGGACTCACACTTTTTAAATTAAACTTTGGATCAAACCACTCTGACTGTTTCACTGCCTGCATTTTACACTAAATAATTTATACCAAATTGTTTTCCACAACGATTTTGAATGCTTGCCTAGTATTTCATGGTATGAATGTACCATGAAGATACAGCTTACTATGGCCTTTTTTTCCCATCACCAAAATGCTGCAACAAATATCTCTAAAGCCAAGTCTTCATTAACAACCATAATTATTTCCATAGAATAAAACTTAGAGTGGAATTTAAAACACTGTGAAATCTTTAACCAGACAGACTGTATTATATATTTTACTTTTAACTATGCCCATTTTCCTACACACCACCAACATCGGATATTATCATTAAAACATTTTTATAAGTAAAAATTTATATGTGTAATTTTATAAGTAAAGCTATTTCATTTTTATTTGCATTTCATTACTAGTCAGTTTTTTTAATTTATGCTTATTGGCCATTTATATTTCTTCTTTTATTTAATTACACTTTTAAATCTTCTGCATATTTTTCTTTCCATAATTTTATTTCTTAACTTAATATTTATTTGTGCTTTTTTTTGTTAGTTTTTTTAACCACAGAGCATGAGGCAGAAAAGTAAACTTGTTCATAATCTCTCTCCAGTAATGTCTGTTGATCTTTAAAAAATAGATGTATAAGGTGAGAAAATTCAACAGTATGACGCCTTTCTGTCCCCATGACAACCCCAGTTCCTCTCCTTAAATCTGGTCACTAAACATAGTATTCTTTGACTTCAATGACACACACCCTGCAGACATATCCTCACAGCATAAGTCATACGATTCTTTACCTTGCTTTCACATTTAGTAGCACAGATCGGAGATTTTCCCAAATAATCACAAACCATATCCTTTTTCCTGGCTACATAGTATCCCACCACACACAGGTGCCATAATTTATATAACCAGACGCCCAATGCTGGACACATTGATTGTCTTTATTTTGTTTTCATTATTGTAATAGCACCAGAATGAAAATACTTGTAGGGGGGTGGAGGGGTGTGAAGAGAGACAGAGAGAAAGAGACAGAGGAAGGCAGAAAGAGGACGCGGGAGACATAGGCACACAGAGAGAAAGCGCCTTTGGTGAGTATGGGGACAAATTCCTAACAGTGGGGGTTTCTGGTTTATATTTTCCTTAGTGATTTGAAGAATCCTCTATATATTAGAGCTGTTAACACTTGAAATGTAATATAAGTTGCAAATGTTTTTCACAATTCATTTGCATTATAATTTTTTTAAGTTGTAAGTACATTTTTATAAATTCAAACTCATCTATTTTCTCTTTCTTGGTTTTGGCATTTGATGCCACACATACAGAAAGATCAGATAAACTTCTACCTAGATTTTTTCCTGGTTCTAATATAGATCCATTCCTAAAGCTTAAAATATTCATCTTTCTGGGACTGACTTTCAGTCTTCTTATTATAAAGCAGGGATCTAACTTTTCTTTTTCCATATGTTTAACTAGATGCCCAAACTATTTGCTGAATAATCTATCCTTTTCTTATGGCACTAAAATGCCATCTTTGTTACATGTAAATTATTTATGTCTCTTTCTGAAATTTCTTTTCTGTTCTATTGATCCATTTATCCTTGTACCAAGAACACATTGTTCTAATCACTCTAGTATTTTAATATCTAGTAGGTCAAGTCCTCGCTCATTATTCTTATTTTTCAAAATTTCCTTGGCTCCTCTCGGCCATTTATTTTTCCAGATGAACTTTAACAACATTTTGTTAAGTTCCACCCCAAATCCCACTGGGACTAGAATTGGATATTCATTGAATTTGTAGATGAATTAGGCGAAAGTTGACATCTGCAATACTAAATCTTCTCTTAAAGGAACATTATTCTTTATGTTCATTTCAGTTTTTTTTTTCCTGTCCCTTGGCAAAGTTCTATAATTTTTAATGCTTCTCCAGGACATTTTGTAGTTTTACTCAGACATTTTATATTTCTGTCTCTACTGCAAATAATATCTTTTGCCTGGAATATAGGTTTTCTATGTTTTTGACTGTTTTGTATTAAATAAAGCTCTCCTAATTTGCTTAAAATTAGGTTTTAGTTTAAACTGTTAAATATTAGCTAAAAATTAGCTAAAACTGTCTTAGTAGTTCTAATATGTTTTCAGTGGATTCCTTTAAGTTTTACAAATGGTTACATCACCTAGAAACAGTGCTAATTTCATCTCCGCCATTCCAGTAATTATGTGTCGAGTTTTTTATTTTAACCATTTTTTTAGACTTTTTTGGCAAAACTTACCAAATAGCCTTTTACGACAGACACCGCAGGGATCGTGTTGTGTCGTTCCTAACTGCCGGGGCTGTGATGCTGCGGAGGTCTGGAAGGCAAAGGCTGAGGACCTCGCTGATCATGACAGTGTTTCCTCGTCAGAGACACCTCCCCTCCCCCCATTATCATTACCGAGAGCAAATGTTAAATTTCATCAAATAGCTTGTCTGCACCCGCAGGATGATCGTGTTTCCCCCCCGTACCCTGCACGTGTGAGATGCTAACGGATTTCTTTGTGATGATTCGCTCTTTGTTTAGATCTTTATTGACCCCGTCGTGTCAGTTTCGGGTGTACAGCATGATGTTTCAGTCGTACGTGCACATACGTATATTCACTTTCATTTTCTTTTTCTTCATAGGTTACTACAAGATACTGAATAGAGTTCCCTGTGCTCTACCGCAGGGCCTTGCTGTTTATCTGTTTCATATATAGCTGTGTGTATCTGCAAATCTCCAACGCATTCACTCTTGCATACACATGAATACTATGAGATCACAGCGCATCATTCTCCAAAGTAAGAAAAATCTAGGTTCAAATCTCAGCTCTATGTCTTCTTGGTTATGCGGTCATGAGCAACTTACTCCAGTTCTCCAAGCCATCGCAAACCCTCATCCTATAAGGCTGTCGCTGAGGAAACGAGACCACAGAGCCCCGCACAGCACAAGCTCGACGGATGGGAGAATTCACCGCTGCCTCTGGACATCCTGTTCCTGTCAGTTTAGTAAGGTTTCCTTCAGGACCTTCCCATCTATTTTCATAGGGAAACTTGTTCTGCAGCTTTGTACATCCTTATCACGCTGGTGTCAAGAATCGTCTAGCTTTATAAAATCAATTGAAAAGATTTCTTTCTTTTTTATGCTCAGAAATAGTTCACACAGAATAGAAATTAATTGTAGCTTGGAAAGTGGATAATCAGGTTTGAAACCATTGGTTTACATCTTCGGGTGGTTGAGGATAAATAGTTTGGTTTGGTTTTGTTTTTAGCTTCACGTGGTGAAATGGCGCATTCAGGGCTTTCAGTCTCTTCTGCTAGAAACTCGTCATGTGACCAAGTTGACCAGGGATATTGTTTTATCATCTCTGCATCTAAGTGTGTAGGTTCCCTCAACCCAACACTGTGCATTTGCAAAGTGACTTTTTTATTTTGCTTTGATCGAGCAAAATAAGCATTTTCACTCTTTTCAAAGAATCAATGCTTGATTTTATCTAGCAATCATATTGTTTGATATTTTTGTTATGTTTTAATAATGGACTTCATCCTTATCCCTTCCTCGCCCCTGCTAGTCTCAGGTAAATGCAGCTATTTTTTTGTCTTCTGGAGTAGAATAGTTTTTCTTTTTTCAGTTGTTGTTAATATTAGAAACGTTAACAGCTGTAAGTGTGCACATGGGCACCGCTGTGGCCGTGCCTCCTCGAGGCTTCACATGTACTGTTCTCAGGTTATTCCACTAAACCATGAGTGAAGTGTGCTTTCTTCTTTGCCTGTTTTTATTAACTTGTCTTTTCCATACCCAGGAAAATATTTTTAATTTTCCTGCTTGTCGTTAGAGTTTTTTCAACTATTATTCACTTCTAGTTGGATTGCATTATCATGTCAGCCTGTGTCCATGGTGAAGTATGCCTTTGGGGGAATACATTGGTGTTTTCTTTTGGAATATACTATATGCTTCTAAAACATTCTATGGATATTTTAAAATGATGCGTAACATATCAAATTTTGTACCATGGGATACAAACTTTCATATATATTTTATTATTAATAGTTTATGTACTGATTATATTATTGCAATTTCCTGTATAGTATTTTTTACCCAGTGTTAATGGAAAAGATGCTGAACTCCCCCGCTAATATTACAGTGTTGTTATTCATGCGTGTCTAACAATATTCCCTTTCCATATTTTAATGTGTCACTAATTAGCATCTCATATTTCTTGCTATTGTAATTTGTGGCCATTGAGTTGAACAAGGTCCCCCTAGGTGAGATCAAAAGATGAGTTTTTCTCTCCACCCGCACCCATAACTCTAAGGGCCGTGCCTTCTCTGACAAGTCCCATCTCCTCTCCGGCATTCTTAGGCAAGACGACATTCCCTCCTCACTTCTGGTGGCAAACATGGTCTTAGTTCAGAGCCACATCTGTCCAGTCGTCCGTCTGTAACAGGTTAGCCTCCTGGCATTATTTAAAGTTCAAGCCAGTCCCTCCCACAGCTCATGCTTGGCACAACTAGGTATTGATTAAAGAACACACAAAGCGACACAAATATAAGAAAGATCTCATATCTTTTTCCAGGAAATACAGTGATGTCCAGAAAAAGAGGCCAGGCATCAGGAAGAAACAAAAGGCAGGAGTTCTGCTCAGGGCGGCCCCTCCACTGAGCAGCCAGAGGTGGGGCGGAGCCACAGGCCAGGACCGCTGGCCATCACTGTAGGAAGGCCCGCGATAAACTTCATCCAAGAATCCTGATTCCATCAAACCAGAAGGAAAAGTATTTATTAGTTTATCTATAAATTCACTTTCAAAAAAAAACTTCTTAGTAATCTACAGTCACAATCCAGCCATCCCAGGGCTGTTTCAGCAGAACCCACATCTGTATGAGCAATTGAACGGAAATTCTGGGGTGGCGCCCAGAGTCCAAGGCAACCCCTCCTACCTTCCTACCACTTGGTGGGAACCCTGCGCAAACACTGATGCTCGGGAGCCCTGAGTGCAGGCGGGGCAGAATCTCACCACCGTACGCGTGGAGGAACGGGCATCCCCTCACATGGTCAGTAGAACAGACCCCACTGCAAAGAGAGGTGAAGACCCCCACTGAGCCCCAGGAAAGCGGCATCGCAGGGGGCGGGGTCACCCGAGGCTGCGCTGGGCGCCGCGGCAGCGGGGACAGGGAAGCCTGATTCTCCCTCGCCTGCTCCTCCAGCCTCCGGGTGTTCCTCTGGCGGGTGAGTCACAAAGCGCTACGCAGATCCCCGCACCCGGAAGAGCCTGCCGGTCCGCGTCGGAGCCACTCACCCCCCGGCCCCGCGCTGCTGCCCAGAGTGGGCGGGGACTCAGGGCTCCCCTGCTCATGCGGAGTGTCCCAGCTGCCCCGCTTGACAGGCAAATCGGGGACCCACGCAGCAACAGAGCCTGCTTTTCAACTCAAGGCAAAATAAGTGAGGACCGGCCATGAGACGTGCTCTAATCGCAGGGGCCGCAGCGCCACGCCCAGGGCAGGTCTCTCCCGGGTGCCCCCCGACGCAGAAGAGACGCAAGTGGAAGGAGGATTGGGGTTTTATCAGTCAGTGTCAACGGGAAGCTGGGACGTGTGTTTAAAGTCATATCTTTTCTTACTCATCACTTTATTTGCTGGTGTTTCTCATTGAGTAGCAGCAAACCGTGCTCATTATTGTCCCAGCTATGTTAAAACTGCACCTCCTTTAGTAATGGAATACTACTCAGTCATAAAAAAGAATAAAATAATGCCATTTGCAGCAATATGGATGGACCTGAAGATCATCATTCTAAGTGAAGTGAGCCAGAAAGAGAAAGATACCAAATGAGATCACTCATATGTGGAATCTAAAAGAAAAAAGAAAAGAGAGGACACTAATCAACTCATCTACAGAACAGAAACTGATTTGCAGACACAGTAAACAGTCTTATGGTTACCGGGCAGAAAGGGTGGGAAAGGATAAATTTGGGTGTCTCAGACTTTCAAATGTTAACCATTATATATAAAAATAGATTTTAAAAAACTGTTTCTTTGGTATATCATAGGGAACTATATTCAACATCTTGTAATAACCTTTAATGAAAAGAATATGAAAATGAATATATATGTATCTGCATGACTGGGACATTGTGCTGTGCACCAGAAACTGACACATTGTAACTGATTGTACTTTAATTCAAAAAAAATTAAGTATACTCTTTGAAAAAAAAAAAAATCTTGCATGTTTTAAACTTTTACCCTGTACAGGACTTTTAAAACTTCATTTAAATGAAGTTAAACAGAAGGACGTTCGAGATTGACACTTAGTGTGTGGGGAAAGGTGGATTTGGAGGGACCCTGGGAAGCCATAGTCTTCTGCCTGGATTCACCCAGATGAACGTGTGCTCACTGCCTGGATCCCCCATCCAGAGTGTGTGGATGTCAGTCTCCTAGGGTGGCCGTAACAAAGTACCACAAACTGGATGGCTTAAAAAGAGAAACTTACTCTCTCATAGTGCTGGAAGCCAGGATTCTGCAGTCAAGGTGCTGGCAGTGTAGGTCCCCGCTGGAGGCTCAGGTGGAGAATGGGCCCCACGCCTCCTCTCTCCCGGCTTCCGGGGTCGCTGGCCGTTCTCGGCGATCCTCAATGTGCAGACGCAGCACTCCAGTCTCGGCCTCCGCCTCTGCCCGGCGGTGCTCCCCGGGTGTCTCTCTGCGTGTCCGACGCCAGGCATGCTGCTGTCGGCCCACTTTACCTCGTGTGATCTCATCTCGTCTAGTTACATCAGAAATGACACTTTTACCAGTAAGGTCACATTCTGAGATTCCAGGAAGGACGTGAAATCTGGGGGGACAGTGTCCAACCCAGTGCAGGGGCACTTGACCTTGATTTTTCATGTGCTACTTACGCTCAGTGCCCCTCGCCCAGGGCCCTAGCCAGAACAAACGTCCCGGAATCGCAGGCTGCTGGTTAACTTCCCCTGAGCCCTCCTGTCCCTGCTCAGGGCTGGGAGGTGAGTCCGCCCCGCACAGGGGGCACCTGGGTGTGGCTAACTGATGAGCTTTGACAGGTCTTCGATGACCATTTAAGTTGCCAGGAATCACATGTAAAGGCAGCAAAGGATGGGAGGCTTTGCCGGGAGAGCCCTGCATTCGGACACGCCTCAGAAAGAGTTAAACTCAAAACGCAAAGGCCACGGAGTTAGTGAAGCCACAAGCGCAGAGGGACCTGCACCGCATTCAGCCCCCACTGGCCCCCTTCTGAGCACACTGGGGGCACATGCTGGCATGGAAAGGCCCCCAAATGAGCCGGGAAGTCTTCCACTCCATCATGAAGAATTGTCCTCTGGAGTGGGTACCAGTGGGGACGTGTTTGAAACACTTACCATATGGGCCCGAGAAGGGTCTAATTTGTCCATCTTGAAATTTTGCCTTCCTTCTGAAAGGATAGTTAATTTAAAGTCATTTGCTTCACAGGTGAAGCCTTTTTTCCAAGTGTTTAATAGATCACCCTTGGTTGCCTGAACAATTAGAAATTGTCACCAAAGAAAAATGTCGCAGTTCATGTAAATAACTGTTTACCTAAAGGAGTGCGAATCCACCAGAGTCAGCACACTCTAATGAGGCATGACAGCGGAGAGGAAGCCAGGGCTCGGCTGCATCTGCTACAGCTGACACTGCTTACGGTAAAAATTGGCCAAAACAACTATTATTTGTTTTTTTTCTTGTCAGAAATAATGTAGCTTGAAAATTTTCAACAGGCAACACGAATCCGGACCATTTGTTACTTCTAATGGCGCAATTGTCCTCCTGACAGATATAAAAAATTGGGGCACTTATGTCATTTACCTAAATTTCTAGTTAATGCCATGGCAAAAGAGAAATTGGACCAGCAAAAAAAAAAAAAGAAAAGTTGAAAAATGTCTCTCTTCGTCCTCATGTAGTCTGTCTTTGTTCAGTTTCCCACTGTTTCCCCAACAAACAACAAACTAGCTCACCAAAGACCGCCCGTCTCAGCAGGAGGAGGGAAAGATGGGGACCGTGCGCTCGGCTCCTCAGGACACCCAGCACCAACAAAAAAAAAACAACCAACAAAAAAAAAAAAACCCTTGAAAAAAAGGTGAGTTACATCAAGTTGGCATTTCTCGAAGACTGTACTTACGCCCATGGCTAAGCAGGAGGCTCACTGGACGCCCCCACCCCCAACTCAATCCTCCAGACCCTAACCCTCAAAACTGCAGCTAGATTGTGCATTTTAAGCCTTGGACATCAGTGGACCACCGGGTAGTTGAAAATTCCTGGAATCCAGCACAGTTGTGAAACAGCCTTCTGATCGCTGAAGCCACAGCATTCTGTCTGCTGCACTCCCGACGGCGTTTCCCCCACGGTGAAAAGCAATTCCTCCTCAAACGGAGGTGAAGACACTCTCCAGAAGTATGATTATGACTGACGTTCATGGAGCCAAGATAACACAAAGCAACACCTCCCATTCTGTGTTCCTTAGAACGCTATTTCCAAGAGATGCTTGGTTGGGGAAAAATAATAATAATCATTCGGGAAAGCATACTCTCTCCTTCTTAGACACAACGCCCACAAGGCTGCGGAAGGTTCTGCGAGTTCTGCAGTAAAGGAGCCTTTCTCAAGGCATCCAACTCATCATTTTCCAAATGTATTTGACCTTATAATTCTAATTGTACATGAAAAAAAATTATACCCTGCAGGGAAGAGAAAAGATCTGTGGCATTTAAGCCTGCTGTTGAGGACCTTACTAGTTTTCAAAGCAATCCAGCCCAGGGATGACACCAATGCCTGGCTAAGAGAGACAAAGCACATGAGACACCCAGGACAGAGGTGGGAACGCGGTGGGTTCCTGGTCGGTGCTGGCTGGTCAGAGGACGAGGGAGAAGTTCTTCATGTGAAGTAAACAGATGCCTTCGGAGACTGCTCCACAGTTCATAGCGTCAGAACCCTTGACTGTGGACTTCTGGCCTCCAGAACCCTGCAATCTTGAATCCCCATTATTCTAAGCCACCCAGTTTGGGGCGCTTTGCAATGGCAGCCCCAGGGAACTGCATGATGACATGGGTGCGTATCTGACAACAGCCTCCAAGTCCCCTCCTTCCAACCCCCTCTCCTCCAAACAACACGCTCCTGATCCCTACCAGCTCCTTCTGCAGCAAATCTTCCCAAGTTTTCGAAAGTAGTCAATGTCCTCTGTGTACATTTCAGCTTGGGGGGTCCTTTCTCAAACGTGGCATCCCACACCCAGCAGAGCACCTCCTTATGATGGAGACAGTTCAGTAGACGGTGGGTTTTACTCCCTAGATCCACATATGTAATCATCTCACAGCTGGTGCATTTTGCCTTGTGATCGATCAGATTCTCAAAGTAGTCCCAGTGGGAAGCACTGTGACGTCAGGTAGCCTTCATCCCACCTTCTCTCTCTCCCTTCTCATTCTCCCGCTGACGGCGTCCACTTCCACGACTGTAAATACTACCTGTGTGCTAATGACGCCCACGTTTTCCCTCCAGTCCGTGCTTGTCTTTTATTTGCAACATCTCCGCTTAAATTCTACATGGGCAAAGTGGACTTCTAGAGTCTCCTGCCAGCCGCCCATACCCTGTGCTTTGCCCCAGTTTTCCTCGCATCAGGGGTGACAGTATCCATCCAGTTTCTCACCCTGAGAACCAAGGAGTCTTCCTCGGTGGCCTCCCAGCACTCGGTCGCTCAGATCCAGTTCTCCAGCATGAGCTGCGGGCTCTCCAGCCCACACATGTCTTCAGTGGACCCGGTTCTCCTCGCATCCGCGGCCCCACTCTGGTCTCAGCCACCATCAGCTCTCTCCTGAACTCCTACTGGGGCCTCCCACCTGCTCCCCCCCCTCCGACCCCTGATGCCTTCCTATCCATCCTCCAGAGAGCAGGCAGAAGGGCGCTAAACGTAAGAGTGAGCAAGATACCCTTCCCTTCTTGCCTAAAACGCTTCCGAGGAGCCACAGGAAAGTTACAACAAAACACCAGCTCCTGAAGGGAGCCCTGGTGGCCCTGCACCGTCCATCACCTTCCCTCTTCCCTAGTCCCTTCTCCACCATGACCTCCACTCCCCTGCACACTGGAGGCTTCAGGAGCCTTCTCTGAGTAACAAGCACCTTCCAGCTGTAGAGTCATCACTCCAGCGGTCCCATCCACCATGGAGACTCCTGTCCCTTCCCTCCTCCTGGGGAACTGCTCGTGCTTTGGGTCTCCTTGTTCCTGCCATTGCCATCATGTAAATCTTACACAGAAATCAGAATATTTCCCTTAAGTCGTCACTTTTCAGATCCTTGCTACCTGTTGACAAACTGCTCTCCAAAAAAGGAGAAATCATTTCATGTTCTGGACGGTAAGGTAGGAATCTAAGCACATCACCACGCCCGTGTCAGTCTCCTGGGGCTGCCGTGGCAAAGCGCCATGAACTGGGAGACCCAGAACCACCCAGATTGATTGCTCGTGGTTCTGGAGGCTACAGGGCTGAAGCCAAGGTGCTGGCAGAGCGCTGTGACAGTTCCAGCAGATGGTCCTCTTGCCCCCCCCCCCCCCAGCTGCCAGCGTGTGCTGGCAGTCCCTGTAGCTCCGTCACTCCTGTTACACAGCCTTCTCTCCCCTATGCGTTTTCCCAGCATCTTCCCTCTGTGCGTTTCTGTCTCTGGGTCCAAATCTCCTCTTTTCATACATTGGACTAGAACCCTGCCTGATGACCTCATTTTAACCTGATCACCTCTGTAAAGACCCTTTTTCCAAAGAGGGTTGCATTCTGAAACACTGAGGGTTGGGACCTCATACATCTTTTGGGGTTTGGTTTGGTTGGTTTGATTTGGTCTGGTTTTTGGAGTTTTTGGTTTTGTTTTTGTTGTTTCCACACATGTTCAGGAAAGGACACAATTCTACCCAGAACAATGCCTGGCCATCCCCCTGTATTGTCACACCTACAAAATATTGTCACTTCTCATCGCCTTGATGGTCACTTGTGTATTAAGTGGTGAATCGGTGTCCCTGCCATGTGACTTCATCATGTGAACTTCTTTTGTGAATTTCCGGTTTATGTCCTCACTGCATTCGGTCCCAATGGGAACACTTCCGAGCATTTTATCCACCTCTTCCCCCCGCCCACGAGAGGGGTCTGGATGCCCAATTAACACAGCAATGAGGAAGCACTGCGTCCGTCCCCTTGGTCACACACATTAGAAGCATGAAAGAGAGTGACTTGCTTCTCAACGGGAAGACCAGATCTGTCGTCGCGTAAGGTTGGCAATAGCTGAAACTGGATCACCGAACCCCCAGCGAAAATTTTAGAAAAGGGTGTTTCTCATTTGTTAAGTGAAAAATGGCCAAAACCCCTTCCTCTCTGTGACTCATTTCTACCTATAATAGCCTCAATTATCGCAAGCTACCCCAGCACCGCCTGTTTTTAAAAGCCTTTTTATTCATTTCCACTAAACATTCTACATGCCATTACTATGTGAAGTGTGAGTTTTTAAAAATCGTTGAACTGTATTATATTAAAGTAATAAAAGTGATTATCTAGTCCAAGCCCCTCCAATTTGCCAAGGAGGAAATGGGATTTAGGGAGTTAAGCCTACGATTACATGGACAATTCGAGGAGTAGAGCCAGGTCTGGAGCACCAAGTGCCCGGCTCTCAGCGAAGGCTCTTCTCAGCCACCGCTGACCTCAAGGAAAGTGGCTGTGGCCCCCGCCCAAGATGACAGTGCTCACTCTGACGTCTGTGAGCACCTGGCCCCCTTGCCCTGCTCTCTGCTCACATGTCTCAGCTGACGCACAGAACAAGCCCCTGTCGCAGGCGTTACCCCACTTTTTGGAGCGAGACCTGGAGGCCGCGGCTCACGGACCGCTGCCGAGTTCACGGGCTGGTGGGCTGAGCGGCCAGGATGTGACCCAGGCTTCTCAGGTGAGAAATGGTTCCCGCCGAAATCCTGACTTCCTCCAGGACGCTTCGGTCACAGCGGCCGCCTCCAGCGTCAGAAAGCCCCCCTGAATGGAAGAGTCATTGAACTAGTTATTGAAAAACGACGAGAGAAATTCTGAAGGCTTAGTCCTGATGCTCTGTCTTCTCTTTCCTCACTGCTAAACGCAAGCATCTTTCCCCCTTCAGACTAAGAAACCTGCGCTTCTCGGCCTGAAGCATGGTTCAGTTCAGGGGCCCCGCATGCCGTGCTTCAGGGAGCGCCTTCCCTCTTGCACAGACGGCCGCAGCGCCCACCCGGGGCGGGCGCGGTGTGCCTGGGTGGAGCTGCCGGCGTTTTTACTTTCACTGCTACACGTGCAGGCTTATTGATTCTGCTCATACTTTTACTATTAATAATTGAGTCATGAGCCTTATTCCTTAATCCCATTTTATCCTCCGTACTCATCCTAGTCATTCTTTACATTAAAGGATTAGTGCTCCGGGTGCCCCTGGACAAATAAGAATCCACCTCGGGAAAGACACGTTTCCAAAAAGAGAGCAGGAGTAACGGCCCCTTAGGAGCAGGCTTAGCGCAGAGGGCAGCGGCCCTGAGGGCCCTCTGACAGTGTCCTCGCACAGCCGGTCCTGCTCGGTGGACGGTGGGCAGCCGTCCCCGCTGGGCAGCGTCTCGTTACGTTTCACACGGAGACGACCCTGAGTTCTCCCGCGCAGGTGGGTACCCGCGCCATCCCAACGCAGTGACATCCCCTCCACGGGGACAATGAGCCAGCGTCTCAGGCCAGGGCTGCCCCTCTCCACCTCAAAGTCCGACGAGCGATGGGACACACCAGGTCCCCGAGAGCTCTGCTGGCCGCTCGGCCGTCCTCTTGGCTGAGAACTTTGAGGCTCTACTCCAGCCGCCTCTGGGGTACATTTTCCATTAGGGAGTGTGGCCTGGTTCACTCCACAGGTGATCTGCCTCAGGAAGAGTGAGCCACCACCCATTTAAACAAACAAACAAAAAAAGCTTCTCTGTTGGAGAGAAATTACTTTAACCACTGAAGGGTGACATCGTTCATCCAGGTAAATCTTGGAGTCGAAACCGTAACACGTCATTACTGGCAGACTCCGAGCCAGCCAGAGATGCAGCAGGGAAACACTGATGTCCGCAGCCCCGGGGAGACTATCGGTCAGAACAAGCGGTGGGACTTCTATTCCCTCTTCTGGCTCAGTTACCAGGCATCGCCCTGCACGTTGCCCTTGGTTTACAGGTGTGTCTCCTTAACATACAGCGGCGTGGTGGCCACTGCGTGCAGGGCGCAGGCCGGACCGTCTGGGCCCTCGGGACTGAATGGCGGATGGGAGAACGTCACCCAAGGAAAGCTCATGACCTTGGCGCCCAGCAGAGCTGGAGGTGACCCCTTGCTCTGCCACTGCCAGTCTCAGCAGCTTCAGCCACTTTCCTGACCTCTCAGGCTCTCAGTATCCTCACTGGAAGAATGAGGATAAAAATACCTATTCTTCAAGGGCTGAAGGAATTAAACGCGAGAACGGATCCAGATGTAGATAAATATCTATGACAGTGGCAGACACTCATTAAAAAGCCACTATTGAAATGAGACTCCGTTGCTGACAGCAAACCAAGCTGGAAGAAATTGGCAGTGCTGGACTGTCAGGCAGTTATTTTAATTAATCAGTTTAAGTATTGAGACTTCTAAACAGAATCATTTAAAGGAAAAAACCTGCAAGAGTAAGTTTACGTAGCTTGTGATCTATTTTTACATCTACTACTTCCTAGTTGAGCACTGGGGTTAAATGCTTTAGCGACTCCTTGTCTCCCTCATCTATAAAACAGAGACCATTAGTCATCACAAGTCTAAACACTGCCGCTCACAGACACCAGAACACACTGTTCGCCCGTAAGAGAAGCTGCAGTCTGTAATGGGTGCGAATAAGGTTATTTCCTTGCAATAATGAAAGTTAAACGAAAACACAGAAACACTTGTCTCCAATATGTTACCCAAAATATTTCTGAATCTGTTTTTCAGCTAAAAGTAAGAATAAAATAACTCTAGCAATAACACTTTTTTAATATATTTTTCATCATTTCAATGTTCAAACAAGTACCAAGTACCCAATATGTGCCTGTATCTTTAGAACATGAGAACATTGCAAAAATAGAGCCCAGGATTTGGGATCTAGTGCAGAAGACAGGCAGCAAAAAAAAAAAAAAAAAAAAAAAAAAATTTAAATAGCAATCTGGCCATGCCATTAGAGGAACGGCTAGGTATATGGGGAACACATGAGAAAGAAAAGAGACATCTACATAGTTCCGCTGAGATCAAGAGAGAATTTATGGAAGACGCAAAGTTTAAGTTGAGATCTGAAAAAAAAAAAAAGAAAGAAAAGAATAGGAGCTCACAGGCAAGGAGATGAGGATTCCAGGTACAATGGGTGTTACGTGCAAGGGTGGGGCTGGGAGAGACACAGCACATCTGATACCAAGGGGACTCAGCGGGAGGACCACACAGGGAGTAGTGAGGAGGGGTGGGGGCCACACAGGAAGGTAATATAAGCCATGTGAAAGGGGTTCAGCTTCACCTTTGGGGAAAGGAAAATGTGGATTAAGCAGAAATCTAATACCAACCATAGGATAGTATGACCAGGAGGGATGAAACAGAAAGTTACATCGGTTGGGAGATTGGTTAGCAGTTTGGCCAAGAAACTATGTGGAGTGAAGAAGAGACAAAAGCTGGGGAGATTTTTAGCTCAGGGATCTGGGTGAGAGAGAAGGCATTTATCAACAAAAAGGTCTCAGAAGAGAAGGCTAGTTTTGTCAGGGGTGGAAGGAGAATTTATAAATTAAGTGCTGGTCATATGGACCTTTGATTGTGTAGGGGACATACTGATAGGGAAATCCACAAGGCAGTTGGAAATAAGTGTTTAGAGCTTATACCACTATAAAAGGCATTAACAGGAGAGCATATTTATGGGAATATATAATATTACTGAGGGATAATTTGGAAATAAGAAAAGAGGTCAAAAGAAGAATCTCGAGAGATGATCAATATTTAGGGTCAGCTGTATGAAGAAATATTCACAAAGAAGTCTGAGGAGTGGATAGAATGTGGGTAAAATTTCAGCGAGAATGGTCTGACAGTGTATGGCACATTCAAATGCCTGCATGGTTGAAAAGGCAAAGGAGAAGAGGGTTTCAAGAAGGAAGCTGGTTGAAGAAAATACAGGAGTGAAGAAATATATATAAGGTGAGGAAGTCCTTTCTAATCGTACTAATAGAAGTGGAATTTTTTTAAAGAAAAAAGGTATCAAGATGTTAGATTTACACCTTAATATGTAAACAATTATACAAAATGTAAGTGAATAAAGTCTTATTATTAAAGAAAAAGACTGTCAGAGTGGATGAAAACAAAAAGCCCAATATTATACTACTCCAATAAATACATCCCAAATATTAGAACACAGAGAGTTTAAAGTGAAAGGATAGAAAAATCATATATTATAGAAACTTTAACCAAAAAAAGCTTGCATGTATATATTGACACAGAAAAAAAATAGATTTCAAAACAGGGAAATCCTTTTCTCTCTCCCCCCAGAAGGACATATAATTTTTTAAATCATTTCACCTGAAAGAAATAGCAATCATAAACATGTATGCACCTAGTATTTTAGCTTTAAAATCCATAAAGCAAAAATTGACATTAAAAGGAGAAATATACAAATCTACAATCACAGTAGTAAGTTTTAGCACACCTCCTAAGTAACTGACAAAGTGAGCAAAAACTAGTAAGAACGTAGAAGGTTTGAACATACATGACTAACACATTGACCCAATTGGCATATGTAGAACATGTAGAACATTGTACCCTGACTATGTCAGAATAAACTTTCAAGTGCAGATGAAGCATTTACCAAATAGACTGTATGCCATCATTGAGAAAATCCCCATAGATTTCAAAGGAATAACATCATCCAGAGTATGTTCTCCATTCACAGTGCACTTAAGTTAGAAAACAAAAATTAAGAGACCCTAAAAATTTTCCAACTGCTTAGAAATAAAGCCATATACTAATAAATTACCATCTAGATATCACTATAAATTTAAATTTATTTTGAGCTGAAGATAAAAATAAACAATAAAGCATATTTTAAAACATATGTGATGTAGCTAAAGAGTGCTTAGAGGAAAATTTATCCTCTTGAATTTATATATTAGGAGACAAAGAAGAAAGGCTGAAAATCAAACACTGATCATCCATCTCAAGAGGAAAAACACAGCAAAGTAAGTCCAAGAAAAGTGGAATAAAGGAAATAATAAAGATGAGTGAAGATGTCAATGGAATGTAAAGCAAACATGTAAAAAATAAAATTTACTTGACATTTTGAGAAAAATAAAAATTAAGAGCCTGTAGAAATACTGATAAAAGAAAGAGAAAGAAAATGTAGATTATGCAGTATCAGGAATGCAGAAGGGCATATCAAGAATTCTACAGACATCATAAACATACCAAGAAGGCATTATGGGCACCTTTATGCCAGTAATTTGAAAACACAGGTAGATTGGACAAATCCCTTTCAGAATGCAACCAACCAAACTGACACAAGAAGAAACAGAAAATCAGAAGTAGTCCTATAGCAACTAATCACATTTAAATTCTTCATTAAAAACCTCCCCACAAGAACAAGGCAAGACCCACACAACTTTGCTGTTGAATTTTTCCAAACATTTAGGAAAGAAATAATATCAATCTCACACAAAATCTCTTAGAGAAAAGAAAGTAAACACTTTCCAATTTGTTTCTAAAGCTACCAAAGGCCCAGTGGAACTTACAAAACAAAATACAGGCATAGTATTTTGTGTGTGTGTCTCTGTCTCTGTCTCTCTATATATATACATATGAAGGAAGAAAATTCTGAAAAAAGAATAACATATACAAAAAGGTAACTATTGTTTTTTCACGTAGTTTGAACTGTATTTTCTCTTTTCCTTGTTTCAGAATTTTCAATTCTTTTGAAGTAAGCATGCATATGTTACTTTCATGTTGAATATTATAGCTGTTTAATTTGGGGGAAAAAGTCAAGTAAATGCTAAAGCATTTTAAATTTTGACAGCAGTCAGAGAAAATATCTCAAGTCCCCCTTATACTGGCAATTTTAGTTAGATGGTGTACATTTAATCCAGTAAATTATAATGGATCTGGGGCTAAAAAGTGAAGAAGCAGAGACAGCAAATAAAAATATAAATTTCCAAAAAGCTTAATCATGCAGAAAAGGAGAATGAGAAAAGTGCTGCCCAGTGAGAAAGGAGCAGCCCATGAGAGAGAAAACTTTAACGGGGGAAATATTTGAATTTGTATATAAATTTGTAAAGAAAAGAGAGGACACAGATAAACAAGCACAAAGAAAATGCTACCCATGGATTAAGACTCTGGGACAGCTGGGGACAAATGCGATGAAATGTGTCGCTCTCAGCCTTTCCTTGACTCTGCTTCCCCGTCACCCCAGCTTTCCTCTTGGACTTCCTTCCCCTGCCTGGGAGCTCATTCAAAGCACATCGCTGGAGCCTATGGCATCAGCCTCCAGCTGGCACCTGCCGCAGCTACAATAGGGACAAGCTCAGGAGGGAAGCAAGGTCTGCCATAGCCTCTACGTCTGGGTCGTGAGTTCTTCCCATCCTTGGAGGCCCCTCTTGGAAGTTCTCCCTGCAAACTGCTATGTCACCTCCTTCCGCGCTGTCCCTGGGGCGTCAGGAAGCCTGGGGGCCTCTCTGAAGCTTGCCTTACTCCCCTTGGTTCTTAACCACCACTGTCTTCCTGGGCATCACTAATGGCCAGAGATCTGAACCACTGCTTCATGTGGCTGACTTCCCTCTGCAACGTTCAGTATTCGTAACACCCACCTACGGGAAAGAGGGAAATGATTGACTCAAAGGGTAAGATCTGCCACCAAAAAAAATGGGTGGGAGGGATAGAAAGGAGGCAAAAAGTAATATTTGAGCCCTCTTGAGTGTATAAAGACAACGGGAACTGACTCGGAATGAAAAAGGAAAATGAACTCTTAGGACTTTCGTTAATTTTTGAGAAGAAACAAATGGCAGTTTGTCAAGTTCTCAGACTGTTTTCAAAAAATGACAGGGTTGTTCTTGGCGTTGCCCTGGAATCCCACCTCCTTCTTCATACCAGAGAAGTCTCTGCCCCAAATCCAGCTGCTTCCTCCAAACGATAACAACCTATTTAACCCCCTCCCCCTCACAATGGAAGGTGAGACCGCTGGACAGTAGCTATCGAAATTTTTGGCAATGGAAGGAAAAAAATTTTTTTAATTTGAGCAACAGATGGACAATTGCATATTTCATTGCGGTTGGCAGCTTGCCTTTTCTTAAAAAGGCATTCACGAGCCTGCCAATGGGGGCCTCAGGTGCTCCTGGCTGGTTCTCACTAACCAGGGTGGGCAAGGGTCCAAGGCATCCTCGGTGCTGTGCCCTGCTGGCATCTTCAAGTTCTCTGCAGCCTGAGGATCCTGACTGGCTCTCAGCCAGGTGACTGGTTTGTGCAGTGAATCAAAGTCACTGACCATTTCTGGGAGCAGAGGTGGTGTCTGCAGCCTCCATGGAAGCCCCAGCAGGTCAGTGCTCTCTCCCGAGGAAGGCGTGCCCCGTATTTTCCGCGATCCCCTGATCCCACCTGTGTTCAGGCTTAGAGGCAATCAAGGCAAAAACAAGGACCAGCTCTCCACAAATGTGTCCCTGCACACAGCATACACCCTGCCAACCATTTAGGAAATTTGGAGGTCGTGAGGTTGGGAGGCAGTGAGCTAGTGGGTGTAAAAACACTACGCTAGACCTGAAAGCAACCCTGGACAACGTGGAACACACTTGTTCACTTACAGGATGGAGAAATGGAGAACTTAAGTCCTACCCAGAATCTGTAGTGCTGCGGAGTCAGCACCTGGCCCCATGAGCAAACCCTCCCGTCCTAACATCAGGGGAACCCTGGGCATCTTTTTACCTGACTCCCCAGACAGAATGAGTGGACCCGTAGCATCCTGGTGACACCACTGCTCTGCTGCCAGTAGCGTGTCTCCGCGTCTGTGTAGTAATTCATCTCCACCAGCAGCCTGGGGTGGAGGACAGATAGATCTCGCCAGCTTTTGCGTCCCAGAGTCTAGCATCTAATCGCATTCATAAAAATTCACTGAGACATTCCAACAGCGTGCTAGCATTGATGTTTCTCTCTGCATTGGCATGAAATGCAACCATGGATGTTTACGAAAGACATTCAGAGAATTCCAGAAATGCTCCTCACAGAAACGTATGCTAAACCTTTCAAACTTCAGACAGAATCCCCCCGGATGAAATCAGTCACTCCGTTGTCTGCTCCATGCTGATGACACACAGACAGAATTCACAGAGATCAATCTGGGCTTTGAGCCAGAGAGACAGAAGTCCCCTCCAGAGGCCACGCCCTCACTGGCCAACAGGGAAGGTGCCCGGGCAGCCCTGCTGTGGGCAGGGCCCTTCTCGTTCTGCCAAGGGCACCGTTAATCCTTCCCACTCAGAAGCCACTCCTGCCCCACTTTCTCCCCTTTAGGGTTCGCTCAGGAACCAAAAGAACAAGTGGGCTTCCAGAATGAGAACATAACATGTACGTGACACGGGGCACGCCGGAGCTTGGATGAACACCTCTTGACCCGGATTTGAGGGAGACAGGGCAGGGATCTCAAGGCTCCCGTTTCTGACTGCCTTCTTCTTGTCAGCCGTTTAGTCTTCACCTCTGCCACCACCAGAAGCCCGACTCCTCTCTCCCGGGGCAGCGCTGACTTTCAGTGCTGAGCAACTCAAGGCACTGGGGGGTGATGGGGAGAGAATGGCCCTCAGCTCCTAGAGCAAGCAGCAGCCCGCAGAGCATCGGTCTCCGGACCCATTTTGATAGCTCTTTTTGTGCAGCTGTTAGTTACCACTTCAGTACATAATTCGAAAATGCCGTCTGTGAATCGGCGCATCAAGCGGACTACGACCCACCTGCGAACGCTCACCCCAGCGCCACACCGCGGGTGACGGGTGCGCGGAACCGTCTCCGGATGCTCCCCTCCTCTGCGTTCACTCTCCTCGCTGCCTCGGAACGACGCAGATTTAACGATCTAGGATGCGGTAGAGAAGTCGTTCTTGAAATCAAGTAGTTTTGAGGAAAAAAATATTAAGAGAAGGATAAACAGGCAATTCAAGATAGTTGGGCAGCAGGAGAGAGGAAGCAAGGGGTGGGGATGCTGTTCAAAGTGTCGTCGTCCAAACAGGGCCCCCCCACTGGCGAGCCGAAGGGACAGGACTAGTAACTATGTCTGGACCACAGGGAAAACCCGGACAGCCCCACCGAGGATGAGAGAGGCACGCAGGGGCTAAGCCATTGTCGCTGGTCCCGAGTGCCAGGTCTCCAGGCGGTGATGGGTTTACGGGTGTTCACTGCTATGAACACCTACATACATAAAATAGGGCCACACGTGCTCAGGTGTGAGAGTAGCATAAACCAAGGACCATCACTGAACAAACTCCGTGCACCAGCGGTCCATTTACAAAATCAGCACTCTCGCTAATGAACCCAACTAAAGATGGGGCATGTGGTCTAGCGCTAGTAAACCACCGTTTATTCTTGATTATGTAATTTTGCAATGTTCATACCTCTCTCTCTCTCTCTTTCTCTCCCATACTCTAAACACAGGCATTTAAACCAATCACAGAGCTTTCAGGTCAGCTGCCAATTCAGAGCCCAGACACTCAGCCTCCAAACCACATCCTGTCTTTAATAAATCCACTTTCCATTTTCTTTCTGTTGACTCTGAAACCAAAAAAGAGCCCTTGGCTGTGAGTGGTTTTCTTTGCTAAGCATGACGAATAGCACACACCTGTCTTTCCTCTTCTGTGAGGAAGGACAGTCTTCATCCATTTTTTTTAATTAAAAAAATGGGGGGGGGGAGATAATTATGTTTATTTATTTAGTTATTACCTTTGGTGGAGGTACCAAGGATTGAACCTGGGACCTCATGCATGCTAGGCATGTGCTCTACCACTGAGCTATACCCTGACCCCCATTCCATCTATATTTTTATTACTATGTTCATTTACTTGTTCATCTACCCAACCAACCACTTATTACACACTTTTCGCTGGGCACAGCCCCAGGTACTGGGAACAATACAGCAGCAGTTCACGCAACCTGATCCCTGCCTTCTAAGAACTTATTATCTAGATGATGGTTGATAAGCACCGAAATCAGCAGCCCAGGTAACAAACATCACAGGCAATATATGAGGGAAGCAACTGCAGGAGATGGAGAGGCTGCCACTAACCAGATGTTTAAAGTGTATAAATATTAATTGTCTGGGGACAGCAAGGTCTCTGTCATCCTGCCCATTGGGCAGATAAGTATAGTCATCTGGTTAATCAAATTTTCTGTTTTTGCCTTAATCTGCAACTAAAATTCAAAATTTTAAAGGAAGTGTTTTATTTCACACTCAGATACTCATTTTCAGACATGCCAAGACAAGACACTCGGATGACCAGAGAACGTGAAAGCGTTCTTAGGAATGGTGAGAAGTGGAGGGAGGCTGACAACATGGTGGGGCGTCAGGACGGCAGGCTTGCCCGCCGCCGACCCGGCCCCGTCCTGCGAGCTCCGGGCCGGATCCCAGCACCGCATCAGACATCTCCGCTCTGTCCAATGAGCATTTTCAACTGAACATCCTCAAAACAGAGCTTCTGATTCCTCTCCCCAGCTGGACCTTCTTCATCTCAGCAAGTGGTAACTCTCCCCTTCCAGGTCACCCTTTTCTCCTGACTTTCCTCATATTCCACGTCCAAGCCACACACACCCACACACACACACCCATGACCTTCTTTTGCCTCCATGCTGACCACCGCCAAACAAGCCACACTCACCTCACCGTGCTTAGTGAGTGGTCTGGACACAGCCTGGTCTCCACACATGCCCCTGTTCTGAGCCCCACTGCTCTCGCCTCACTGGGAATGAGGCCAAAGTGCTGAGAGGCGTCCACAGGCCCCCACCATCAGGCCTCCGTTCCCTCCTACCTCCACTCCCTCCTGCCCTGCCTTGCTCGTCCCCGTGGGCTCCCTCCTCAGGGTCTCTGGTCTGGCGGCTGTCATCCCTTTGCCGGATGTCTGCGTGGCTCGCTCACTCCCCTCGTGGCTCTCATGCTCTTTGTCGAAGACTGTAACCTCAGCACCAAGGCCAGTGCCTTGTCCACGGCCAGCACTCTGCGCCATTTGTTGAGTGAATGGATGAATGAATGGATGGATGAGTGATTGTTCTCTAGACTGCTGGGCCCCAAGGCCCTTTATCAGAGCTGCTCAAGACACCACCTGTGCAGACTAAGGTGACAGTGTTGGAGGTTCTGATGTAAATCTGGAATGTGACCCCTTGGAACAAAAGATTCCATTTGTCATCTCATGAGAAGGACTTGATGGACACTCCAGTAAACAGACGTCCTAAGCAACCATCCCATTTAGAATAACTCGATCACGGACAGGGTAGGTTTCTCCTGTGGGACCCAGGTTAAATATAAAGGCCAGTGTCATTTTGTCTGCACCCAAGAGTTGAACTGTGTCCCTTAAAAGTCACTTAAAGTGAGAAATGCATATTCTGCTCTCAGGGAAAAAAAAGAAGAAAGTCTTCTTTGATCACTTATATGAGCCCAGGACAAGATCAAATGACCACATTGGAGAAGGTCAGCACCCAGCGGCCAGTTGCTGGGCAGGGCTTGCTTCGTCCTCCCCGGGGAACGGAGTGTCCTGACTCCACGCTCGTCCACAGCATCTGTGACACCACCGCAAACTCCCACCCACCCCAAAACCAACGGGGTTCCAGGACAAAGGCTTCTGCTGACCCTCCTCTTGCCCTGGAATCTTCTGGGTCTTTGTAGGGTCTCTGCATTCTAGTACTTCAAGGATAAAGCCACATTTCAGTGATGTCCTCATCATAAAATCCAGAGGACAAACAGAGGAAGCGTATTGCAATGGGTTAATTTTCCAAGTTGGCGACAAGAGAGAAGGTTAAACCAAGATCTGCCATTGTCACCTTCTTGGACTTTTTCGGTCAAATGGCAGCCTGAAAACAAAGATGCTTTCAGACAGGCAAAACCCAGCCCCCTGGGAAGGCAGAAGATATGCCTTTGAAAAAGCAAGCCACATCAGCAGCCCCCGCTTGACTTGTCTGAGGGCCACAGTCAGGGAGTCCAGCTACCCCCTCCAGTCTGCTGCCCCTGTCCACGTCCCCTTCAGGACCCCGAGCTCCCGGCTGGTCACCCCTGCACTCCTGACGCTGGTCTGGTCCGCGACTCTGGTATGGTGGGCGACCCTGAGTTCACAGTCACGTGCGCCCTGGCCGGTCGGCCTCCCGCTGCCCATCTCTGCAGCAGAGGCCGAGCCCCACTCCCGCACAGGGAGGCCTGGGTTTGCTCCTGCTGCCCGCCCGACACCGCGGAGCCGCCCAGCAAACGACCGGCTGCGTGAGGGGCCATATCAGGGCTCCCGCAAGTCAGTGTGACGCCCTGAACGCAGCTTTTATTCACACATGCGGTCCCTTTGGGAACACCCAGTCCTCTTTGCCACCATCTTGACCCACTGTCCTTGAGGCAGGAGCTGCTGCTGCGGTGAGCTCCAGTGAAGGTCCCCATGGAGGACCCCCAGGGAAAGGCATCCTTCCTCACCTGAGAACTGGGCTCCAGGTAGCCAGCCAGCCAGGGAAGCACAAAGAGAACAAGACAGCCAAGATGACCCAAGGAGCAACCACAAGGAGGAGGACAGGCTACCACCAAGGCCACTTCCTCTGGCCAAGCCTGGGTGGCCAGACACGCCTCTTTGCAGGCTCCCCCCAGTCCTCCGAGTGGTCCCCAGAAGAGGAGTGGTCCCCACTGTGGGGGACAGCACCTCCCTACCAGGGAACCATTTGTAGCCAACCATCCACAGTAGGAAAATGTCTTTAATGCAATTAATAATTGAAGAAGTGAGCGCATGTGCTCTTGGAGAGTTAAATGCTTGTCAGAGTGATCGATGCACGCCTCGTCACCAATACATTCCGAATGAAGAGCAGAGGGATTTTGCAAACTTGTGTTGACCTTGGGTTGCCGTATATAGGAGGCAGATTGCAAAGGCAGGCCTGCTTCAGGAGGAACAGTGCGTCAGCTCCCAATTTACAGCCCTTTCCCCAATTAAAGGACTGTAAAAACATTAAAATTAATGCAGTCTTAACTCCTAGAGCAGGCCCTACTTTCTTAATTAGTGCATAATTATTCAGTTTTTGATATCCTGGAAAATTATCACATGGAAATTATTTTAGGCAGAGTAACAATAGCAAAAACTCCCTCCCCCACTCTATTAACATGTGGAAGTAATTAACACTTTATTACAGTGGAAATACTATTACTGCTAATGTTTAATGACTTTTGCCATTGCACCCTGAGCAGGAAATTCAGAACGCTATGGAGTGATGGGTTCCTGTAAATATATTACAAAATGACTTGCAAAGATTATGGTGGCTTGAACCAGCTGCATTAAAAATCAGGAAGCCGTAGCTACCCGGCTGCTAGAAGCTTAGCGGGCAGAGAAACATAATTTGGTGTGAACTCCCAGGGAGACGTCACCGAATGACCATCTGGGCAGGGCCTGCGGGGGCAGCCAGCCCAGCCTCAGCTGGGGTTCCCTCTGCTGCGTTAATGGATACTTTTAAATGGGTATCAAACATTTGGAAGTTGAAGACGTTGGGCAAACATTAAAATTAAGTTTCTCCAGCTGAACACACTAGAAATGATCAGAAAACTTACTCTCTTGATAACCGGGATGTGCTCGGGGTGTCTGGCGTGGGGTAAAAATGATGACAGCTCTTGCATAAGAATCGAAAGAGTGCAGATGCCTACCGGAGATGCTCATGACAAGAGCGACTTGCACGCGACATCTTTGTAAGAAATCTAAACGGAAGAGCAGTCCGTTGGTGCTCGTGCCATGGATCTCTGTCCACAGAGCACGAAAGACAGAGTTTCCTCCGTTAGTTCTTCTTTCCGAATTGCGATAGGGACATCTCATGAATAAACCACTGTTCATCACTGTGTTCAACCAGGCACACAGAAAGGTTAGCTTCTTTTTTCTTTCATTTGTTAAATGTTATTTATTTATTGCAAAATTGTGCTGAAACTTCTACACAAGATGGATGGCAGAACATGCTGGCACAAAGCACTACAAATAAACGTAAGATGGACGTCGGGGAAGACGTGCAGGGGCCCCGCCTAAGCTGCCGGAAACTCCCTCTAGACCGAGCGCCAAGGTCGGCGTTAATGGTGCCCACGTGCCGTAAGTATGACACGCGACGCTTGTGACTCTACGATCTTCAGTCGTCCTTGAGCAGGGGTGAAAACTTCCCATCCGCTACGTCTTCTGCTGTTTTTTTTTTTCTCTTTTCCCCTGAGTCTTATCCCTTTGTTTCTGGTCATTCCTAGAATATTATTTAGCTCTCCTGGGAGAAAAATGTTCTGGAAACATGTCTCGGGCAGAGCAGGGGACGCCACCTCCCTCCCCTTCCTGAAGTGGAGAGAAGGACCACTTCCACGGGTCAGAGAGCGTCCAAGGGGTTTCAAACCCGCGCATTCACCACGAATCCTGAGCGAAGCTTAGACCCAACCCGCCCAGCTAAACGCAATGAGTCAAAGACGCAGAACTCACGTCGTCAGAGGCCACCCCGCCCAGGGATGGGGAGTCCCAGGAGCAGGGGGCTCTTCCTCCGTGCGATGCCTGCCGGCTCAGGGCAAGGGCAGCAGCAGCGGAAGGAACTTGAGACTCACCTGCTCGAACCCCACCCACCTCTCTTCAAAGCGGGGCGCGACCAGAAGGCCTAGGAGGAGATGTCACCTCCTTTCAGCGGGTGAGGCCTGTTTTCTGCAGGACTGACTGTTGGCAGGGGTGTGCCCTTGGACAGCTCACTTCCCTCTCACAGGCCCGTTTCCTTTGGAGAGGCTGGTACCTGGCTCACAGAGCCGCCGTGAGAGCAGAGAAGGCGCGCTGCTGGACGAGGAATATGTACGTGCGTAACCGAGCCACCTCTGTACGCCGGCAACTAGCACGGCGCTGTAAGCCAACTATACTTCAGTTAAAGAAAAGAGGGTTCATACACTAAATGCGCGTAGCCTGGCCTGTGGTAAGGGCTGCATCCAGGTTTGCTGCCTATTATTATTATTATCATTAAATTTTTGTTACAGCGATTGTCCCCACGCCATCAGTGACACTGGCAGTTCTCAAAACTGTACAAGAACTACAAGAACGGGTCGAAGTGACGGGCACACAGTGGTGACCGGCAGAACCCCCCAGGCCGCCCGTGCGCAGCGCTGCCCCTCCCCGCCGCCTGCCAGCCGCTCTCACGTTCCAGCTAATTTCCTGTCCTGGAAGTATTGCTAATTGACACAGTGAAGGAGGCGGGGGCCACTCCGCCCGCCCGGCCCGCTGGAGCTGGTGGAGGGCCTGGGGCGAGCCAGGCAGACGGGGCAGGGCCGAGGACGAAGTCACAAAGTGCTGGTGACCCTGGACGAGTGTCACACACACTCTTCCCAGCCTTGTCCGTGTAACCCCGAGGAGGAGAGACGGAGCCCTGCTCATTAGGGCCTCTGGGAGGCGGGAGTCCAAAGGCAGGGCAAGGCGAAGAAACGGAGTGGGGGGGGGGGTGCCCAGCCTCACCACCGGCACTCACGCGCCTCCCTGCACGCGGCCAGCGCGAGCTCTCCCGCGCCTGCCCCGGGGGGCTGGCGGGCAGAGGTCCCGGCCGCACAGCGCCTCACGGGACAGCCGGAGATACCCTCCCAGGTCTAGAACAGGTGCCTCTTCACTCCGTGGGATGTCACACAGGAATCTAACGAATGGCTACAGCTACTTACAACAGCAACGGAAGAATCTTGTAAAGTAATAGGGAGTGGACAACGCCAGAGGGCTATGTGCAGAAAGACAGCGTATTTACCGACCCTAAGCCAAACCAAAGTAAGCAGCTCCCTGTCCCACGGGCAGGCATTCCCAATGCAGCCGTGCTCTAAGAGCCCACCTCCTTTTCACCAAGGAGAGCGGGGCTCCTGGGACGAGGGAGAACGCAGGAAGCTTGGCGGGCTGGGGGCGACGCCGGCGTTCGGACATCCGGGGTCGGTTTACGAGATGACTGGGCCGTGTGAGCAGCATGCATGTTACACACATTTTGCATGTATTCAATACTACTTTTTAAAAGACAATGTAAGGAGAAGAAAAGACAGGTGGCCCCACATAACTTCAGATCACCGCTGACAGCTGAGAAGCAGGCCCTGAAGGCCACACAGGAGAGGCGCTTCCTCCTCTGCCATGGGCCTCGCTAAGTGGCCAAGACCCGGGGCTCGCAGGGTAGCCAGGACTTCCCACGCCGAAGCATGATGGGGCTTTGTAACTCCTTCCTCTCAGGATGAGTTTCTCTGTGTGCCCGACCCTTCCCCTGTTTGGGGGGAACGAGCTCTCATTCCAAACATCCGTTTTACAGATGCTCCAGGGATGGCAGCTGCCCGGCTGGGTGGCCAGCGCTCTGTGCTGCAGGGTGCCAGGCAGCGGCGGTACCCCTCGAGGGACACTTTTCTAGGACAAGGTGCCACGTACTGGTTTCCCCCGTCAACAAAACCAGTCAACTCAGAAACTGGACCAGGCCTGCCAACGGCTTAAGGTACAGGATACGAGATCAACACTAAAATATCAATTATATTTCTATATGCTATCATTGCATAATCCAAAACAAATGAAGTTAAGAAATAATTTCATTTACAGGAGCCTCAAAAAGAATAAAACACTTAGAGATACGTTTAACAGCAACAACAACAAAAAAAATACAGGATTTATACAATGAAACCTACAAAACAATGTAGAGAGAAATTATTTAGAGACCTAAAGAAATGAAAAGACATCCCACCTTCATGAACGGGAAGACTTCATACCGTTAAGCTGGCGATGCTGCTCAAATTGATCCAAAGATTCAATGTAATCCCTATCAAAATTCCAGAAATTGACAGGCTGATCCTAAAATTCACATGAAATGTCAAGGGACACAGATGAGTCAAAACAATCTTGAAAATGAGAAAGAAAGTTGGAGGGTTCTCACTTCCCTATTTCAAAACTTGCTGCAGAAGCACGGCAGCCAGGACGGCGCAGCCTGGCGAACAGACGGATGTGGACCAGCAGGGCGGGACGGAGCCCAGAAACGACCCCACGCGCTACGGTCCGCTGGCGGCGGCGAGAGCACGAAGAACATGCCGCGGAGCAAGAAGAACCGTTGCCACCAATGACGGTGGAAAAACAGCGGCACACACGAAAGTGAAGGTAGACTTCCTACCTCACACCGGACATGAGAAGTCACCCAAAAAGGGCCAGAGAGCTCGATGTCAGAGCTAAAATGATAAAGCTCTTAGAAGAAAACAAGCACACGTTGCCACGACCTTGAATTAGGCTGCGTGTTTTTCTTGGTGAGACCCCAACCCTTGATCAAAGTCTGTTGAGAAGCCAGCTAAGTCATAACCAGGCTCTGGCCCACGGGCAGTGCGGTATAATAAATGTGGGTCCCCTCACTGAATTGTGATGGTATTTGGTCCAGCGTAAAAAACTTACACAGATTGTATGTATTTTAAACCCTGTTTTCTACGGTGCGTTGCTTAGTATGTGAAAGTAAAATTCATTTGTATATGCTGACAAAACCCTGGTAGCATCTTTCTAAATTCATTTACTGATTTTAATTAGCAGTAAATGCTTTTGGATTTTCTGCACACACGATCATGTCATCTTCAAATACTGTCAGTTCAAGTTCTTTCCAGTCCTTAGGATTTTTTATGTTTCTTCCTTATTGCACAAATAAGACGGTGTTAAATATGAGTGGTGAAACCAGACATCCTAGTCTTATTTCCAATCTTGATGGAAAGGCTTTTATCAATTTGTCTTTAAGTCATTTTTCTAGATATTCTGCATCAAACTGAGGAAGATTCAGGATCCCTTTTGGATCATCTTTCTGACTTGCTTATGTCTCTTACGTTCCAAAGGAGGTACAAGTAACAGCCACATGGTTAGGCCACAATATATAATTTAATAAAGTCCAAAGTAATTAATTTTGGTTAACCATAATGGCAGAGACTCTTAATGATCCCCATTAGCCCTGTGTTCCTCTAAAACTATGAGCTTCTGTTGCAATGGAATAACCAGGTAACTAGTTCTGGCCAGTGGAAACTGAGCATCAGTGAAGTCTGTCAGCTCTAGACCAAAGTAGTTAAAAATGCGATGTGCCTTCCCCACTCGCTCATCTCCCCATCTCCCCTCCCTCTCACTTCTTCCCCCAACTCTGTTCCCTCGTGCCAATGGATGAGGCAGCCATGATATGAAGGACCCACATGCCTCCTGGGTCTCTGAGTCACCATTTGGGGGAGAGGCACCAACTGCATCAGACAGTGGTCTGAGAAATAAGTGTCATTGTATTAAGCCACTGACGGCTTGGGGATGCTTGTTACGGCAGATAGCCTTACTTACCCTGACGTGACATCTTCCCTCTTCGCTAAGACTTGGTACATGAAGGAAAGGAAGAAAGGCCGACAGGAATGACTGAAGTCCTCAGTGCTTCAATGAGGGGTTGCTTTAATAAATGAGGAGAAGCTTCACTCTTCCACACTGGTAAAAAATTATTCAAGTGGAGCCTATCCTGTCTTTGGTCATCTTTTCTGTTCTCAGTTCAGGTAAATCTTTAGCTGCCATCTCATCCTTCTCCTCTAGTTTCAATCCCCTCATTCTGCTATACCATCTTCTTAGAAATGTCAGCATACCCAACCAGGCGCTACCACTAGGTCTCAACCTGAAAATGTGCCACAGAGCCCACCTTGTGACCACCAGCTGCAGAAGAACTAGACTCCAGCTCTAGTCGCATCACCATGGAAATGAGTCGTCCTGAATCAGCATGTGAGGCTGTTTCCCCAGAGAAATAACAACAGAAATAGCACTGGCAATAGTTTACTCGTCAGAGATTCCAGATTATGTTAAAAGGCCAACTCTATACCCAGCAACTGTTTTGACTGCATTTAATTAAATACAAATGAAATAATTGACATGAGGAGCCATCAGACAGCTATCTTGCTGGCATTTCTTCTCTTTTGAGACGTAACTGCTTACCACGTTGATCATCTAGAAAATTCCTTAACTCACCTGGATCTGGGTGCGACATAGCTGAAGGGTCAACATCAGTTTAGAACAGTCAAGGACCTTTATGTGAAGATCACATTTAGATCAACGGCACCCACTTCATCCTTCTATGCCCTTAGACCATCCCTGCAGGGATGTGGGATGCTAATTGTACTTTTCTGGTTAACTATTTTAAATAAATGAATAAATAACAACAAAAATGATGTTTGTCTGAAAGTTTCCCAACTTAATGGTTGTTTCTCATTCCCAGACTCATCAGACTTTTTATTCTCTTGCCCCAAATGTACACAAATGCAACAAGAGTGCATCTGGCTTACTGGTAAGAGCTTAAGATAGTTTTCCATCCATAAAGGAATCAGAACAATGTTATCATGCACCCTTCCAAGTTTCTTCATTTTCTCCCCTCCCAGGAGAGTCAGTATTGGCTTTCACCTTACATATGCATTTAAAATATGAAGCTAACTTAGATCCATTATTAAATGTATCACAGGCACTATGCACATGTGTTGGTGTGCAAATAATTTATCAAGGTAAGAGGTGAATGTTCAGGTCAGATGAGAAGTTCATTGGGGTCGAGAAGATGAGCCATTCTGGACTTCTCCTTGGCACGTAGCCAAAGGTCTTGCAAGTGTCCCCCTGGCTCACAGGAAGGGCTCACATACCACTGTGTGCACTGTGAAATAGACCCCTTCTCCCGGGGGCCAACAGGATTTGTCTGTATATAGTTATATAGAATTGCAATAGGAAAATTTCTCCTGCTTAGATAAAAGTGTTGTGGTCATTAGTCAAAGTGAATTAAATTCTTATTTATAAACTCCAGGACTGCTGGTTAAAAGGGCCCACGTGAGTGTCGTCTGAAATGACTAGGAAGGTGATATTATGAGGGGACCCAAGACCCAGGGACACAACTACCTACCAGTTTAGCCATTTGTAATGGTCGGTCTAATAATCAGGTCAAAGGCCAGCTTTGAAAACTTCTTATTTTGATTGCAACTCTGGCTTGATAAATTATCTTGATGAACTACCTGATTGGTCCAAGTTCACATCACTTCGAAGAAAGAAATGGCTTAGGCTCCTGGCCAAAATAGTCAGAACAAAACCAAACCAGCTGCCAGCTTCCCCGACTACTGCAATCAAAACCAGACAAAAGGAGGAGAAGACACTCCTGGAACCTGCCGGCATTCTAACCAGCGCGATTCTCTCGCGGAGCACACACGGCAGCCAGAAGGCCGAGCGCCGGGCCAAGCGCACACACTCTGGCTTCGCCACCGCGCTGACTCTTCAAATGATTGTCATTTTTTCCTCGCCTGCTGCCAACTGCTCCCGAAGCTCACCAGTCTGTGTTCTGAAGCCAAGAGTTCACAGTAAACCTTGCGATGTCTCATGCAATCGTAATGCAATTAGTGAGGTGCGCTCCTGCTGGGCCCCTCCCCTCCACGCTCCGAGCCCCGGAAGAAGTCAATCACCGCGCCAAGTTCAAGGGGCTTCAAGGCAGGCAGCCAGAGGTTCAGGCTGCCCCTGCACTTTGTCACTTCTGCTGCCTCCACTGGGCTCCAACTTCCAGCAGCACAGAAGGCAGGTCCAGTGCGATGCTTTTCCAAGCACCACGGGGCTGAAGCTCCCCGGTCAAGCTATTTCCAAGTCGGCTCTTGAGAGAAACAGCGCACAACCAACTTCTCCAGATTGAGTGCACTTGCAAATGAAGCTCTGAAGGGAATGAATTTGCATGAGGCAATTCATCAAGCAAATGCAAGAGATAACCAACTTCCAAAACACCTCTCCTCCCTCGCTCATTGAATCTTATATTTTCTTTCTGATGATTTATATTGGAGTCATCTCCAAGTTCTTGCTTGAGTATATTTTAAATTACCAGTTACCACACCAAACACCCAGATGGGTTTGGTTTTTTTTGTTTTTTTTTTTTAATACTCTCCCCACTAAAAGGAACCAAGACTCTTTGAAGAAATGGCTGATTCCAGGGCTGGAGCACGGAAGGATGAGCCTGGAAGAGACCTTGCGCCCCAGAGTCAGGAAGTGTTTAGAAATCGGTAGAGAAGTGTCACCATATCCAGAGGGAGCTTGGAGGCACTGCCACTGGCCAAATCTGGGGCAATCTGAGCCACAGAATGGTGATAGTAACAGATTAAAATCCACTGCTTAACATCAGAATCCATAAGTCTGTGCTGATATAAATGAATGAACACATAAATAAACGGAGGGAAAGAACAGCTTTTCCTCACAGCCAAATGCCCAGTAGAAGGTGGTGCTAACAAAATCTCCACTTTGCAACTATCATTGTGATAATTAGTTAAGACATGAATCCTCAACAGACACAAAAACTAATGGATGAAATTTTGACGAGGAACATAATAGTGACATTGTCTCACAGTGTCTTCCCCCAAGTTATTTATTACCAACAGAAAACCAGTAAATTTACAACGGAGAAATCTGGCAGACATCACCCTCACCAAGTGATGCAAGAGAACATCTATGTTGACAAGAAGTGACCTCATGTGTCTCCTGATCTGATGTCCCAAGACAGACACCACATCACCTCTGCAGTGTTTCTGCCCAAAACGCAAACTCTGAATTGAAGCAAGAGAAAACATCGGGTCAACCCAAATTGAGAGATAGTCTACAAAAGGACTGGTCTACACGCTTCAAACATGTCAAGGTCAAGAAGACAAAGAAAGCCTAAGAAAACAGCCAGGTGAAGGCAAGATCTTAGACCTGTTTCTGGGAAAAGAGGTATGACTCCAGAGGACGGTGGGAAAGCCATGAATGGGGTTCCAGTGCAGATTACGCATCCATGTTAAAGTTGCTCATTTTAATCATTACATTGTGATTGTGTGACAGAATCTTCTAGTTCTTAGGAAATTTACCTTAAAATATTTAGGAGTAGAGGGAGCAGGCTCTACGCCACTCACTCTCAATTCATTTGGGAAAAGCAATTATATATGTTTCTGTACATGTGTATATACGTATGTGTATGTGTGTAGGGGGGATACATGAGAAAGAAAAATTCAACGGGGAAAAATGGTAGCTATCAACAACTGGGTAAGCAGTACATGGGAATTTGCTGTATTTTTGCCACCTCTTTATAATTGGAAATTAGATCAAGTGAAAGTTACAAAAAAATTATCAGAAAGTGAAAGAAAGTCCGTGAAGTAGGTAAGGGTTTAGGCAAGCTGAGCATGCCAGAAGAGGCGCTGGGCGCAGGGGGAGCGTGGGCCCCGGGTGCTGCTTCTGCGCATGCGGGAGACAGGAGGACTCACACGCCTGTCTGTGAATGGAGTCCATGGAAAGCCTCACCAAGTGAACCCGGCGGTGCTCACCCAGGGGTGACTTTGTCCTGCCGGGGGCATCTGGCCTTGTCTGGTGACGATTATGTTGTTGCGCTGGCAGGGGGACAGAGCATTGCTGCTGGCATCTGGGGGGCGGTGGCCAGGGTGTGACTCAACACCCCTCAACACGCAGCCCCTCCCACAAAGAACCATCCCATCCAGGACGTCACCAGGGCTGAGGCTGAGAAACCCTGAACGGAACCATTGATTTTCAACACCTACGTGGTTAGAAGATTGAATCTGAGAGAAATTTCATTTCATAAATTAAAGCAGTTGAATAAAAGCCTCAGAACACATCGCAGATTCACAATTCCCATCGCTTCCGAGGCTGATGACAAAGAAGATTAAGCAAAGAGCAAGGCAGCACCTCTCAGCTAAGGACAAAAGGACCTTCCCAGCTTTCACTGACGGCACACGGGGAACATAGGCTCACGTGCCTTTTGCGTAGCGATGGGTTTAATACACAGCTTCAGCCATGTTTAAACGGAAAAGCAATAGCCAGGGTGTGTGATTCAACACTGTTGTCTTTGCATCTTGATGTCTAAGATTAAAATATCTTCAGCTTTCTAATATTCTCTGTTACCTTGTGCTGTTATTTGAAGTGATGTAAACACAGCTATCCTATGGACAATTACAAGCTCTCTAAAAATAGTTCCTTTTAAGTATATTGGATTTTTAAAACCTGCTAATCCCCATTATTAAAAAAATTGCTAATCTAATTCAAATTGGTAATAGCAATATGGAGGAAATGCATCTAAATGACAATAATGTGCTTTGAAGAGTTTAGTCCAATTTCGGTCGCGTACTAAAACACCCTCATCAAGACGTGTGATAACACACTGGGTGCGCCTGATGCCAGGAATCCATTCCTGAAATGAGTTCAGACATAATTGCAGCTTTTGACATCTTCCACGTTAGCATCCTTCTAAATCATCTTGAAAAATATGTTGGTCTTTCAGGTTCGGTTATTTGGTTGCTTAAATCTTATTATAACCATCAACAACAGTTTGTTAATATAATTTCTCCCCATTCCTCCTCTTACACTGTCATCTGGAGTCATCTGTTACGTTGTCATCGTGAATCCCAGAGGGAGCTGGTCTTGCTTCCATCCCTTATCTAAGCGCTACCTTTAGGAACTACAACGCCGTATCTGTGAAAACATGGATTCTCTTATCGTATTTCCCTGACAATCGACCTACTTACTTTTCCTATTCCCAGCACTTGCGCCCTCGACTGGCACACTCATCCGTTATGTAGACAAAACTAACTCTGCGTTCTGCTTGTCTTGGAACTTTTTGATGTTAAAACCAAGAATCATTTGGTGTAATCTCTCCCTTTTACCTAAAAAAAAAAAAAAAATGACATTATTGTTATGTTTCTTGAAGATTTCAGATTTTCTGATCAATTTAGTGTGGCTGCATCGAGGACTTTCTCCTATAGATGGAATCACTGGTTGTTGGAATCAGAATCGGACCCTGGACACCCCCACATTCACCAGCGCCGCCGTCTTCCCGCAAGGCATTCCGTTCCCTTCCACCTCTCTGGCTGGGAGCCTGGAGAAGAATGCAAGTCTGCTTCTTACCATTGAGACAAAAGGACTGGGGAAGGACAGGAGGAAAGAATACTTTGTACCTACTTTCCTGTATCAGGTCGTGCTCTTGGTGTTTTAAATATGTCACTATTCTAGTCTTCTGATGTCAGACGGAGCCTAGCTCGCAACCCCAATGGAGCCTGCGTCCATCCTTAACCCTGTTTTGAAAGGACTGTATTCCCATAAACAAGCACATGATGAGTTCTCAACAAAGTATTTCTTAAATAAATGATTTATTTCTATGAAGATACTTACAAGGTGATTTAAAAATGCGCTAAAATCACAGCACTGCTACTGAAAGTTGAGACTGATTAAGAGCTTGATGGCAGAATCTAGGCCAAATTTCCTCAAAATGTGATGCAAAGGGAGCACTATTTTAAAATACACAAAGTCAAAACCACCGGTTCCAGGCAGTGCCTCATGACCAGCTCGGTCTGTGGTTCAAGGCAAACCAGCAGCACCAGGGAGGGAAGCTGCGGGGCCCGCCCGCAAGCCCTGCCAGAAGCCAGGCCGCTCTTCAACCGAAATTAAAAGACAGGCGTTCCCAGAAAATGGCAGGACAGGGAGCGTGGGACCTGGGGGTACACACGTTATCTTGGTGCAGGAAACGTGCTAGCAGGAGCAGAACGAGCAGGAGCGGCGATCAGACTGGGGAGGGGGTTTGCCCAGGCCCCGTGTCCGCCTCACACAGCGGGCAAGGAGGCGGTGGCGGCGGCCCAGGTCGGGAAGCACGGGGGCCACCGAACTGGACCCCGGGGCGGCCTCCTCCCTGCACCAGGGGAGAAAGTTACCTGTCTCTGCTCACTTCTCAAGGCAGCTAAAACACTGAGGTTGGGAGCCCTTTTTTCTTTTGTTTTTATCTTTTTTTTTCAAGAATGAATAAAAAGGAAAACTACAGTGTGAGGCAACTTCAAAAGGACAACACAATGAGACAACACGAACGCTGTTCTCAGCTCCGAGAAAGAACACGCCGACGTGAACTGATACAAACATCAGAAGTAAATTCCGGGAACTATTTAGCATACTCAGAGAGCGCAGACACGATCTTCAGTGAGGAAGGACAACGGGAAATCAAAAGGAGAGGAGACTAGAAAACAAGAAGATGAAAGGAAGAGATGAAGAGAGAGAGAGAAATCCGTAAAGAAAGGGAGACAAAAAAGATGAAAAATGCAACAACAGGATTCAAATCCGTGCTGTGGACGGTGAACAACAGGGGATGGAACATCACTGTGGCACGGACTCCAGAGTCTCTTCAATAGAGAGGAAAAGGACAAAGAAATGAAAACAATTTTTTAAAAGGACATGAGATAGGAGAACAGAAACAGAGTCTAAACACACACGTGCAGCCACACATACACACCCATACATGTGCACACACACACACGCACACAATCACACACCGCCTGGTAGTCTAGAAGAGGCCGCTTGCCCCCCGCCCCTCCCAGCCCGCAAAGAACAGACGCAATTAACACTCGTGTCACTTTCTAGAAGTAAAACAAACAACAGAACAAAAAGGATCTGGAGTTGCTGATTGAGAAATTTCACAGCCTTTCACGTAACCACCATAGACGAAAGGCATATTTATATATACTCTAGCAAGTGATGAAAAAGTATAAGGAAGAGGAAAAAAGAACATCCTGCCGTCAGCGAGATAACCCAGAGTTTACCTGCACAGGAGAACAGGGAGACAGCCTCAGACCAGCCCTTTGGAACCCGAAACGCCAGTCCAAGGAGCAGCACCGACAGATGTCAGAGGAGGGGAAAGCTGGGACCTCGGATGTGGCCCAGCCAGGTTATTTTCCTCTGCGAAATGATTCTGAGAGCAATTTGTAGCCCAACAGCCCAATTATTAAACAATTTAATAAAAACTGATGACATTGACTTAGAAGCCAGAATAAACAGGAGCCATGTATCTAGTATGCTAAATAAACCACATCTCAATGAATTAGAACACATAAAAATGTACATGGTAAATCCAAAATCTAGTTCTCTGTTAAGACTATTTTTTTTATTGTAATTCATCTGAAATTTAATTTAAAATGATACGAGATGGGTAGGCCAGGCTGGCCAGAGTGAATGGATGGATGGATGGATGGATGGATGGATGGATGAATCAGTGAATCAATGTATCAATGTTTCACTACATTTTAAGATAGTATAAGAACAGCAGCGAGGTTGGAAAAGCTTTCCCAAGTAAGACCACAAACCCAGATGCAATAAAGGAAAGAGGGGACAAATTTTACCTTGAAATGTTTTTTAAAAGAGAATGCCCTATGATACCACTAACAAACTAAAACTCCAGATGGTTGTCCTCCTCAACCACTCATGTGATAGGCAAATATCAACATCCCCGAGATACTAAAATCTTCCACAAGTTGGTAAGTAGAAGAGTGAAGAACAAATAGAGAAATGGACACAAATCTGGGTCAACAATTAACACAAGAGAAAATTCAAGTACCTAGTAAGCGTGTGGTCAAGGTCATGTAAGTTGGAGCCATGAAGCAATCCTATTCCTTGCTCCCCACACCAGCACAGACCATGAACATTTGGTATAGATTAAGCAAAGATTTGGAAAAGGACATTCTCCTACAACGCAAATGGGGGAATGAATCATTACAAACTTTCAGAAAATAATTTAGCATTATCTATAAAATACTAAACTCACATTTCCTTTTAACCAGGCATTTTTACTTCTGGAAATCTGCCCTGTAAAATAAACATTCCAGCATGGATATTCATCTATATAACTGTGCAGCTTTGTTTGAAAGAAGGAAAAAACTGGAAACAACCTGATGCTCAGCAGTAGAGACATGCTTAAGTAAACTCTCCTACATAACAAAGCACAATGGAATAGTAAATGATTCTTTTAAAGAATGTGTTTTGCATTATTTATTAGCCCAGGGGATATTCATGATACATCATTAGCTTACAAACATAAAGTTACTGCATAATCTCATCTTTATAAGAAAAAACAAAATCAAAGTCAGGATGGATAATGTACGTGACGGACGGGGGAGATGTACAAACGGAGAGAGGCAAGGATGCAGATCACACCACCACGACATGCTGTTGACTACCTGACTACCTGAGGGGGCGGGGACGGAGGGCTGGTGTGGGAGCAGGCAAAACTAGTAACTCTTCCTTCTGATAATTTTAGATTTCTCACTTTTTCTAATTTAATAACAAAAGTTCAAACATAAAGCACTAATAAAATAGAGAAAATGCAAATACATCACTTTTGGAAGGAGAAAGGAGATAACCACACATAGGGCTTTGCAAGAATAGTAAGAGATCATTCTGTACAGAAACCTATGAAAATAGCTTTAAAAATCTAAATGAAATGCAAAATACACACCTTTTAGAAATGACCAAATAGTACTTACTCCAGGAAGGCAAGGGTGTTCTAATTCTAGAAAACCTAGTAATACAATTCATCCCATCAGTAGATCAAAAGAGAAATTAACATATTTATTTCAATAAATGACCTTAAAATACTTGGATGAAACAGAAATAAAGGGATATTTCCTTGGCAAGAGAAAAATACACACTAACATACTTTGTGATTAAATCATAAAGAAATATTTTTGAAAGTCAGAAACACTGATGCTTCTCTAGTCAATTCAGTAAGTCCAGAAGGAAAACAGTAATCAGTCTGGGAATAGATGAGACAAAGATACTTGCACGGGTTGGGTGCACTAGAAGAGAAAGGAACGAGTGGAAATGCTGTTAGAACTATTAAGTCGAGATGGTGAGATAGAAATAAGTATAGAAAATTAATATTGTTTGCCATAGAGGAGCAACAAAAGGATAGAAAATATAATAAAGAGGAGTGTATTCACAACTGAAACAAAAAATATAGAATACCAAAGAATGAGTTTAATAAAAATGTGTAAAGTCAACTGCAAAATCTATTGATGGTCAAAGGAGACTTGAATCAAGAGTCTTATCATGTTCATTTAAATAGAAAAATTAATAACATAAATATGACAATAGGTCCAAACTGATTTATAAATTTAATTTAATTCCATTTGTACTCCAAATGGGATTTTTTTTTTCTCTCATAAATGGTTCTAAAATTCATCTAGGAAATAAATAAGGAAGAACAATCATAAAATGTTGGGGATAGACTGAAAGGAATTGTATCAAATGAACTCCACAGCTACCACAGTTAAAACAGTTTGGCACTGGCAAGAGATCAGACCAGTCGATGGGTAAAAATTAAAACCTCCCCACGCGTTACAGCAATTCAATGTGACGAAGGTGGTATTTCAAAGCAGAGGATAAAGTCTTCCTTAAGGCATAACTTAAGTTTAAGTGACTAGTTAGAAAAAATTAAGTCAAATCCTCCTTCTCAGAAAACATTAACTCCCGATGGATATTTTTTTTAAGTAAAATAAAAGAATAAACCAAGAGGAAAATATAGAAAATATCTGAACTTGGGGGAGGAAAGATGGTGTTAACAAACACAAAAGGAAAAGAATTGGTGATAGTTTTAAACACATAAATTTTATATACCAGAGATTAAAAGAATAATAAACAAAGGGAAACCACTCGAAAGATACATGATAAGAGTATATCATTAATCTGTAAAAGACTCTGACAAATAAATAATAATATAAAAAAATAAACACCCCACTAGATAAATAGAGCAAGGCTGGAATCCAACAGTTGACAAGGGAAGAATGCCAGACAGCCAGTGAGATGTGGTTATAAAAAGTTCTACCTCTTGTAATCCAAGAAATGTAAATTAAAAGGACCACAAAGCATCATTTCTGTGAAATCAGATCTACAAAAATTAAAGAACACAAAATGCGCGGCGTGGGTGAGAACCAGAAGCAGTGAGGACTTCCGTGCACGAGTTATGAGTGTTACTTTATATGCAATCTTTCTGAAAAGCAGGTTTATAAAATGCTTTAAATCAGGCACAACCTCTGACCAGGGAGTTCCACTTCTAAGAGCTCTTCCTCAGGGAACTTGCAAAGGCGACTGCGAACAACCATGTGCCTGCTGTTCACCACGACGACAGCTTCTAACGGCAGAAAGTTTAAGTGACCTAAATGTCCAGCTGGGGCTGGTTACATGAATTTTGCCTCTTCTCTCTGATGGACTAGCAGCTACTCTGTTTTATAAGTTTATAGTAAGAAAATTTATGCCCCTGGGGAAATAGTCACAATCTACTGTCAGGTGTGAATCCCAGGCTACAAAGCAGAGCAAGAAACGTAATTCCCAGCTGGTGAAGTAACGACCGCACCCACGCACTGAAGAGAGGATGCAGATCTAGGCTGCGTCTTCCCGTCGACTCGCAGAAGTTTCCAAATGAACATGCTTTCCTTTTATAGATAGAAAACAAAAAGCATCTTATTTTGGGGGACGATTTTCTGTTATCAAGTTTCTAAGTATTCCTGACCTAAACAGAATCCTGGGAAACGGGAGCAAGTTGGAAGCTTGTCATCAAAGAAAAGAAAGAGAATGACGTTGAGTTTGTCAAAGCAGCATTTCCTCCCCGAACTTCCCTGCGAGGCAGCGAAGCGCCCACTTCGCCAGGACTCAGGTGATGGACATGCTGCTTACGGATGGTGCGTGTCGGTAATAAGGAGTGTCATCAGTTTCTCAGCCCTTAAAAACTCTGACAAGCAAGCACGCCACATTTGCAGCGGGATAAAAGAAAACATACAGGATCCAGGAAAAACAGTATTTATTCCACAGGTTTGGGGTGCCAGCCGTGTGCCAGGCTGCAGGTTGGCCACTGCCAGGAGATCGATGAGATGATGTCTCCACTTTCAAGTTGCTTATAACCCCCTTGGGGAAGGAAGTAAAGAGGAAGAAAGGAAAAATGCAAATCGTGTTTCCCAGTATAGGCTATCTTATTGCACGGCGCTGTGATGTGCTCACTGGAGGAACGCCACGAAAGGGAAAGAGGGGCTCCCGGCCCGTCCTCTCCTCTCCTGCTCCAGTCTCCTGAAGGTGCCAGGCGGCAGAGTTTCTCCAGATGGCACTGAGATGGCCGTTTGTCAAACCCACATTCGCCCCACGTGTGGAGCCTGCGGGGCTGCCCTGCGCCGCGCCGCGCCCCACGTCCTGACCCTTCCCACGCCCTCCCAGCCCTCCACCACTCACTTCCCCAGCCTGGATGCCGTGTCCCACCCTGGGCACCTCTCCCTCTGCTCCTGTGGCCAGGAACTATGTGTCCAGAAGACCCTCTACCCTCCCAAGCGTGGATAACCAAAATCAAACCCAAACAGCATTTGGATGTAAAACTGTGAATAGGTTACAGAAGTCAGGGGACTGTCAGTTACAGAAATGAAGGAAGGGGGATCCCGAGGTGAGGCTGGAACGAAGAGTGAGTGAACGGCTTAATCTAGTTGTCATAATTACGAATGTTTAATAACTTACATAGCATAGAGTTGCAGGGTATTTAAAGCAACTTATAACACCAAATATCACATGAAAAAGAACATTTAAATTAAATATTCAAAGCAGACATTAGAAGCTCAGTGAGAGGGAGACACCATTACACCAGGCAGGTGGGGTCAGAACCTCCAACCTGTCACAGACATCGTTCTGTTCACAAACACTCCTGCTCGCTCCCCTTCCAGCCACAGGTCTTCTCTCCCTTGAAGTTTTGTGTGGCCCATTATGTGACCTGCTTTGGCCAATGAGGTATCAGCAGAAGTGAGGTGTCACTTCCAGCAGATCTGTACGAATGAACTTAACCTACAAAATAGAAACAGACTCAGACATAGTGAACAACCTTACGGTTACCGGGGTGGAAAGTGGAAAGAAGGGATAAATTGGGAGTTCAGGATTTGCAAATATTAACTACTATATAAAAAATAGAAAAAAAAAAACCAAATTCTTCTGTATAGCACAGGGAACTATATTCAATACATTGTAGTAAACTAAAAATAAAAGAATATGAAAATGAATATATGTATGTTTGTGTATGATTGAAACATTATGCTGTACACCAGAAATTGACACATTGTAACTAACTATACTTTGATAAATAAAATAATAATAATAATAATTTAGATTAAAAAGAAGAGTGAGTGCATGCTTCACCACGTTCTCTCTCCCTCTCCCACAAGAGGCAAGGGTGTTCTGATCGGAGCTGCATGTCAGCTGGGGTTCTGGCTAGCCTCCCGTAGGCTTGTAACATGATCAGAAAACACACCTTAGCTGTTTCAAGTCTCTGAGATTAGGGGGCTCTTTGTTACTGCAGCACAGCCTAACCTATCGTAACTGTCCTAGAGGAATCAATTTAACTGTACGGTTCCAGCTGTCAAGGAGGACAGCAGAATAGTATGTACCAATTTGCTTCTCTTTCCTGAGGAAAGAAAATGCACGAAGAAATCGCCGAGGACCACAGCTCAGTAGTGCCCAGGGTTTACCGCCCATTTCCCAGATTCCCTGCCCCAGAACTGGAGCTCTCTTATTTGCCTGGCACAGTCTCTCTGGTTTGCTCACTTCCTGGAGTTACGAAGTGAGGACCACTCAAGTCCTGGCAGATGGCAGGAAAGTCCAGAGTATCTCCATCAGATCACTTTTGCAGGATAGAATTTCAGGGGAAAAAAAAAATCAAATTAAAACATTCATCCAATTAGTAAAATATATGGGTAGAAATGAACCATTTTTGGGTTTTTCTGACTTCCGCGATCCCTTTGGAATTCAATTCATCATCTTTGCCAATGTCAAATCTACCAACTCAGACCCCTGTGCCTAAGTTAATAATATTTCAACTGGAGAATTTGGGAGAATTGTGAAATTCATAAAAGAGATATTTGAAATTCTTCATAATTATGCCTAGTATTTCTAGATTTATTAGAACCACTTCTATTTGGGGAAGAGAAAATGTCATCTTTAACAGATAAGTTAATTAGTCAATAGCCTGTGCATGCGCCAGGGAGTCAGGAAGTTTAGCCCAATGTCTCCTCCCAAAGTCGCAAGGTACCAAACTTGACCACGGCCTTCTCCCCCAGTGCAGGCCTACAACAGTGACTCAGTGACCAGGGAATGCCTTCCAAGAAAACACCTTTTGAAGAAATACAGGTACTCCATGGATTATCTGTTTAAGGTAAGGCTAGCTGCTTCTGGGCTGATGGATTCTTCAAGTGACAAAGGCAGGAGGCTCTCCTGACAGCGGGAAAGGGCAGATCTTAAAGCCTCCATCCGGAGCCTGGTACCCTTCCAAGCACTGGGCCCAGGGATTTACCGAGACAAAGGGCTCCCCTCTGCAGTGACTGTTTCATCTGCTTTATGAATGAATTACAGACAGTCAGGAAGGGCAGATATCAAAGTGCATCTCCCTATAGAAAGCTATTAATAATCATCTTTATTAAGCTTCTATTTGATGTTGTATTTCCCCATCTTCAAAATTTTATCAGACCCGCTTTAAGAATTAAAATCCTTTCACATTGGCGATTGTGGGATTTTATTTTAATTTTCAGTTTTTGCCTCTTTTCTTTACATGGAGTGCTGCAGAGAATGAGATATCATGCTTTACAGTCATAAATTATCAGCTGAAGTGGAAGGCGGTGCGCTTCCGAGCCTGTGTAGCGTTGCTTTATTATTTATTTAGAGGTATTGAAATATCTGTGATAAAATTAAAAATGTAATATATAAATTCATCTTTCGTTGTTTATTCAAAACGTTTTATTGCACACTTGCTCCAAGGCCGCCACTGCACTAGACTTCAGAAATACATGTGTATTTTCAGAGGTTTTGTTTCCTTGCATCACTGTTCCAAACTCTTCCTAACTTCTTACATTTGGAAAGTTCCGAATCATTCCAAAAACTGCATCCTCTTCTTTCTTTTCTGCTCTACTTTTATCCCCAACATTCCCTGGTCACTGAGTCACTGTTGTCTTTTTGTGTGGTTAAAGATGGGCGCCATTTATAACCTACATGTTGCCATTAAAACCACTCAGTCTTCAGCGGTTAATATTCCTAATTAGTATCTGTTAGCTGAGAATTGCCCGACCTCCTCAAACCATCGTCTATAAAGTGCATTTATAGGACTAATTTGTTTTTACTTTCATTTAGGTGCACGAATGCAAATGAAAGGCATTAACTAATCAGGCATGAGGATAATTTATAAAGAAAAAGAAACGGGCACGTCTTTTCCAACATAAAATGTGAGGCGTTGCCACAGGAATGGCCCACGTGAGCCCTGCTGGCTTGTTCAATGAGGGTCCTCTCAAACTCCATCTGTGAACATTTGGTCAGTCCTTTTATGGAAAAAAAGACATTTCTCCAGGTTCATATTAATTTTTGTGCTCATCTGCGCATTCACCTAATCCCTGCCCACATACCACTTCAATTAAAATTAACGGAAGTCAAATCCTTGAGTGGTTTTAATTGCAACATGTAGGTTATAAATGGCGCCCATCTTTAACCACACAAAAATTGTTTTTTTTCCCTTGGCCTCTCTCTCAGGAATAATATTGAAGCCCGGGGTTAGTTCTCGTGGAAGGATTTTCATTTATTGTGTCGCGGCTCCAGATGATACCGAGACCTGAGCAGTGGGCAAAAGGCCAATCAAAATTAATGCGAAAGTACAATTAAGGAGTATTTTAAAGAAATGCCTTTTCAGTCTATTCAAGGGCATACGGTGATACGCGTTGCCAGAGAGAGGATAATGCCAGGCCTGCTTTAATGAGACAAGCGTAATTATATGTCAGCTCTAGAGGTGATGCAGCAAATGGGTTTTCCTCTTAAGTAGGTTAAATATTGTCCTTACATCTGGTTTACAATAGTCGCAAAATACTCCTCTCACAGATTCCTTAAAGATACACTTTAAACCAGACTGCGTCTGAATTATCTGTCCTTTAAACTAGCAGAATAGCATTCAACGTTCTCTTATCTCATTTACGTGTATACCCCGCGTGTGTCCGCATTTCAGCTCAGCTAAATGTGTTCAGCCTCCGGGGGCGGGTACAGCTTAAGTGGTAGAGCACATGCTTAGCAGTGAGGTCCTCGGTTCAATCCCCAGCACCTCCTCCAAAAAAACCCAATAACAGCAAAAAATAAAATCAAGCCCATTAAACATGTTCAGCCTCGCACCGGTCAACTATCTGATGAATCTTGTTTATATACGGAAATGAAGACAACGGGCAAAACCACTCCTGTGTGCTGCTCCTGGCGGTTGGACGGTTGAAGTCACAGCGAAACTGTCTACGTCCGCATCCCCTTCAAAGCAACAAGTAATTCACTTTGTCACTTGTGAGCTGAACCGCTGCTACGCCGCCATCTCAAAGAAGCCATCACATTGTCTCAAATAATAAGCTGAGAAGAACAGAATTGGCCACTGAAACAGAAGAGATTATTAGGAAAGAAAAAGTCAGGGATGACACCGAGAAATGCCAACCAGGTTAATCACACTTAATTTGAAAAGGCGACTGTAACTTTAAGGAGCAGCGCTGGAGTTGGCGCGTAGGCTTTTATTTTACTACTTTATAGCCTGCTTCACAACTACTTGGACAAATACAAAACAAGAATTACAGTGCACCGTAAGTTATTTTAATATCCTGTAGTGGTGCATACTTCCAAAGAAATCCCAAGACTATTATTACGGTTCTCTGTTTGTGTGAAAATGTCAAGTTGCTTCGAGTGACTACATACTCTAAATTATATATAACTGTTACTTTATAGCTAATAGGCACTAAAATTACCTTAAAACAGAAATGTAAAGTTATATTTTCATCCTTTTTGACAGATAATAAAGCTTATTTATGAGATACAATTTTTCAAGCATTAAAACATCTCATGTTTACAAAAACATTAAAAACATTATTACTTGATATTTAAAGGAATGAAAAAAAGCAAAACCATTATGAAAATATTTGTCCTGCTCGGCGACTTCTCTCTCCTGTCAAAAGGTTGTAACTTCATTTATGAACTGTTCCTGGTTTAAATACTTTTAAAATTAAAATATTTGCAGGTTCAAATAGAGGCCAGTGATTTAAGACCTGTCTTGCTCCCTCATCTGTTGCACACACAAAATCCTTCCCCACATGCGATGGTGGGAACTGGCAAGGCACGGAGTCAGTCTCCCGCCTGTAGGATGGGTCCCCGCGAAGGAGGGACACTGCAAAGTCATTCCACCCAGAAGCTGACAGTGATCTGCTCTGACTTCTGGGGTCACGACTACCTTTCTTCAGCGAAGTCAGCCTGGTCGTACAAAGCACAAATGGAGGGGCACATCCTTACGAGCCAGGCAGCCCCAGCACAGGTCCAGTGCTCTCTCAGCAGATCGGGGCTGGCCCGAGCCTCTGAGTCAGCTCCCGGGAAACGCTGGGACACTCAGTGCTCCGTACGGGCCGTGGTTGCTCCTGGCCCCGCGCCGGGAGTCAGGCCCCTCTGGATCTAAGGCCATCCCAACTGCGAGTCTGAAGCAAAATGCAAGGGCAACACCACCACAAAGGGTTCCAGGAAGAGTGATCCCTTCCAGAGGGCCCTGAAGGAAAATGGTTTCCAAGGGGAGCCGGGTGGACGCTTGGGGCTTTTGGCTGCCCCCATCCAGGCCCTTCCCAGCAGCACCCAGTTTCCTTTGGAAGCATTGCCTCCTCCCCAGCAGATAAAGTCAAACCCTCCTTGTCAGAAATATAAACATAGGGGCTACGGTGTTTCCCCCTGAAAACAGCAGCGTCTGCATCATGTCGGGGGCCTCTGCTGGGAGACGTCCTTGGCTTCTTGTTTCTAGGGCTGCAGGGAGACTGCCTCCCCCTCCAGCCTTCCCCCCAGTTCCCTGAGGGGCCCAGATCCTGCCGGGAAATTCCCTTTTGCTTATGGGGCCCGAGCTGCTTTCTCTTGCTGTAACCAAAGAAGTCACACCCTCTGGGGCTGCGGGGGCATCTGGTCCCCACCATAAACTTCCTGGCAGGACGGCGGCCCAGCATCCTTCATGTCTGACCTTCACCTGGGGAATGAAGGCCTCCTGCATCCCTGGCCTCTGCTGCCTAAAAACTGCCCCGTGTTCTCTGCAGCACGCACATCCACTAACGGAGGCACATCAAGTCCCAACACGGCCTGCCCAGCGGTGCTGGGAGACCAGCAGGCCCACACCCACACACTGGGTCTACATCAGGGAGCCGGTCAGGGCCCCTTTCCCACTGCTTCTGCCAGTCTGCCGTCTGCTAGCAGGAGAGCAGGTTCCTGTGCCTGGCGGGTCAATGTTCTGCTAAAAACTGCCGGTGGCTCCTCCATCCAGGGTTCTCCTGGGGCTTTGCTACCAGGAAGATGCCCTCATGGCCTCCCTCTCTGCCCCGCCTCCTTCAGCGGGCCCACGCCTGAAGGAGAGTGAAGCACGGCCCCTGAGAACCGGAGCCCTGGCCACCAGCTGACCGGCAGAAGGCTCCGGCACGGGGCGGCCGCCCACCCCTGGCACCGCCTGTGCCCACCAGGGGCTGGGGTCTGTGCCCTAACACCGCGGTCTCTGCAGGAGGCCCGGCGGGACACCAGCGAGCAGCTGAACCAGGACAAACTGTTTAGCTGTGTTTTAAAGACTAGTCTCTGGTCACACCCCACAGACTTCGTTCCTCCTCCCAAGCCTTCATTAACTATTGATCCAGCTCACGGGCAGGGGAACGGAAACCCATCTCTTCCGTGTAAAAGGAGGAAGAAAATCATAGCATTGCCGACTTGCGAAACAAGAAATGTTCAGAAGACGTAAATGACAAATCTATTTGGAAGTTCACCAGAACATGTGTGTGTCTATCTGCACAGGTGTGGGTCCTGGAAGGCAGTGCATCCTGGGAAGACTCATGAGCCAAAACACTGACCACTGCTGCTAAGGGCTCCTTTGAGCTGATACTGAGTTACTATCAGATGAGCCTCAGAAGACAGGGAGACTCGCCTGTCAGGTTAACTGGGATTATGTTCAGTCGATAATGGCCGATGTAGCAACTTCCCGCCCCGGTATTTAATGAAAGAAAACACGATTTTCCCAGGAGTTGACGTAACGTGTCCTATTATGTATTGACTAGATCAAATGGGGGAGTGGTGAGTAGGTGCCGATAGCCAAGGTGACACGCGGTACAATGACAGCAAGTGTCTTCAGAATTTAGGTAAATGGAAGGTGTTGATCCAAGCCACAAAGGGCAGATGGTATTCAGGTAAAGGGTCATTAGTATATCCCCTTAATGTAAGAAGCGGGCAGAGCTGAACCCCTGTGTTACCCACATCTCAGCATCTTCAGGGGTGAAAGGCTGCTCGTCTCCTGACCCGTGACGCCTGGAGAGCTGATTGCCCAGTGAGTTTCCCCATCAGCCAGAAGGGATTCCTCCTTTGGAGAACAGAATTCCTGTCCCTTGCAGGATCTATTCCACGGAGCACTGGCAGGGCTAACTCCCAGCAGCACAGGAGTGGCCCCTGGTCCAGGCTCAGACCGTCAGAGCGCCACGGCTCCCAGCTCCATGGCGGGTCCTGTGACCAGCCGTGGCACCAGTCAAGCCTGGCTGGCCAGGGGGTTCTCTAAGCTGTGGGCTCTCTTCTCGCTAAAATGCCCAACCTTTGACCAGGGTGGGAGTGGGCGTATTTTCTGTTAAAAGGAGAGGACGAGAACGAAGCCAAACAGAAGGAAACAGAGCCCAGAGACAACAAAGACAGACAAGCTGGGTCTCCAGTGACACGGCCTCAATGTCTGATTCAGCCAAATTCCTCGGCCAGTCCTGTCGCATTCCTACTTTCCTGGAAGGAGTTACATGGGATTTGGTCACTTGCAACCAAAGGGTCCTGGCAGAACGCCGTCCCTGGTAAGCCTTCGGTCTCTCACTCCAGCTTCCTTCACAAATCCGTGAGCTTCAGTGACCCAGTAGGTAATTCACCTGCTGTTTGAAATCACCCGCTCGCTTTACAGCAATAGCCCCCAAAAAACAAGCACACGTCTTTCTCAAGCAGAGCAGGGAAGAGCCTAGCCATAAATCCGTACGTAGCAAAAGGTGTTGGTGCTCACGGCAGTGTGTCAGGTTTATGTTCATAAGATACTGAAATTACTAGCAATTAAATCTTAATGGAACAAGCACTAGCTGTGAGTCGGGACCGATTTAAGTCGAGAACTTGTGCAAAACTGAATTTCAAGAGGGTGTGTTAGGAAACCAGTATTTGCTCTTTGGTGATGGGACACAACTGAACCAGAGACTCCAAATTTTTGGAACTGACAGGACGTGGTTGGCCGAGTTTGCCCCGCATCCTTGGAGCACAGTTTATTCCCAAAACTATGTCCCAGGGAGCACAGTGAGCAGCAGCAGTGAAAAGTCAGCCCAGACTGAAGACAGAAGACCACGCGCTCCAGCTTGTCTGTCGGCGCTGTCGCAGGAGGAAGGTCGCAGAGAAGGAGAGGCACGGGGGAGGGAAAGTGAAGCAAACCAGAGTGTGGGGGTGAGATGAGGAAGGCAGAGCTGCTAGGTTGGTCCTAAGCCTTCCCCCACTAAAGCTGGAGACTCCTCCAGAACTGCCAGCTAGTTGGGGTTCACCAGCCAAAGGGGACGGAGACATGGAAGGCTGCCAGCCCCGTACCTGGTTCAACAACTGATTTAAAACCAGGAAACCTCAGGCCGAGGCTGCAGGAGGGAATGACGCCTTGTGGATCGAGGTGCTGAGCGAGAGACAGGGACCAGCAGGAGCTTTATGAGGAGCCCGTGTAGGCGACCACATCACTGGTGCCAAACGGGGCTCCTGAACGACGCTAAGAGGTCCGCGGGGGGCTCGTTCCCACCTGGGGGAACGGACTTCTCCTTCGGAGAAAATGGAAGTGGGGAACCTCGGAGGGGCGGGCCGGAGGGTCTGAGGAAGTTCGTGAGTGCGCGGCGTGTCTTGCCGACACGGCTGTGCCCTGTGCGCCGAGCCTGGACTCGTAGGCCAGGGTCTGAGCAGGGAGATCGGTCTACGAGGCGGAGAGGGGACGCGTGCCCAAGTCATTTTTAACAGGCATCTTTTGAGTACGCACTTACTTTAGAAGAAATACATAGACTTCACGGGTTTGAAGAAATTGTAAGAGCAGCAACTAGGTTTTCCTAATAAATCATTCCTATTTCTAGGAAGAAAAAGATTTCCTTAACACACGGACGCACGTGTGCTCACATGCACGCATACAAAGGCGCTCGCACGCACACACACACACATACATTTCATCCTGTTTGTCTCTGAGCCTCTCTCTGCGTTTGCTTTCCTCTTCTTTTTATAAGAAGGTCCGGTTAGACATCCACAGTGGCTTTCGTCGGTCTTCTGGACCCCACTCTCCCTTGCACCCTCCGCATTGCTGTGCCCCGGCACCTGCTGCCCAGAGTCTGTCCCTCCTGCGTGTCCCGATGCTCTGGTCTAAACGTGGTAGCAGCTCAGGGCCTGATCAGCGCCCTGCAGCAGCATGGGGACAAGGTTCCCACTTCCTCAGGCCCAGGTTGTGCCCAGATGTCAGCCGCCCTGCGGCGCCGCTGAAGCGTGGACAGCTGCTGCAGGGACCAGGGTCGTGCTCTGCTCTGCTTGCTCACAGGGCGGGCATCCCTGACGCCACACTCCATGCTAGAGGTCCCGGATGGGGCAGAATCCTGCCCCTGAAATGAGACAGGTCCGCAGTTCCTGCTCTGTCCCTGACCTCCCTGAAAACGGAGCACCAGAAGCGGTCCTTCCTTCACCACCCTGAGTCCAAGTGTGCACACCTCGGATGTCATTGGACGCGTGTGTACTTGGTAGGCAGTGACCTGCAGCCCACCACTCGACCGCCATCCCCATGGCTGCGACACGCCCCCGTGAGTGTCCGGGGACCGCTCCACTTCTAAACATGTGGCACCTTCATGTACCCACAATGCTGCTCAGCCTGCCTCTGAACTTGATTCTTTTTGTTAGGTGATGAGTTCTTAGATTTAGTAAAAGCCCCCAAATTGATGGGAAGTACTCCTGTTGTCTGATAAAAGAGATCAAAAGAGTTCTAAAGAGGTCCTTTTCAACCAACCTGCTTCTGCCACTGTCCTTAAGAAACAAACCAACGTCTGTGGCCGGGACCCAGCCACAATTCCTGCCCAACTTCCTAGAAACCAAGTGCACACAGTTAAGTGGTGAGCCTGATCTGAGAGGTTTAGCTGTGGGGCCCCCCAAGCAGACACAGCGACCCCTTAGTTGACTACGACCGTGCCCCCTGTCGGGTGGAGGTCCTTGCACAGCTCCCTCCGCGTGGCCAGACGCCAGTCCCCCAGGCCCCGGCTGCCAGCCGCAGGGCCACCCAGCCTTAGCGCCGCCCCGCCTCTCCACTGAGCGGGCCCGGGCTCCTCCACTCCGCTTCCTCTGGTCCCGATACGTCAGCCCGAAGGCAAGCTACACAAAGTCAGAGTCCTGAGGAATGAGAAGCGGTGCCAGCGCCCACACAGCTTCAACGCCGGCTTCTCGGGAAGCGTTAAAGGCGCACGGGCAGAGGTATTCCCAGCCCTCCACCGGCCACACAGAAAGCTCTAAAATAAAGTTACAAATGTCTTCGGATGAGAGACCAAGTCCCGTACTGGTTTGAGACATTGTTTTTTTTGAAACTTTAAAAGCTTATCACATTAGCCAAAAAACACAGCCCCTCACTGAGCGCCCTCAGCGGGCAGGACTGAGGGCGTCTGCTGCTGCTCCATACTTCCCTGCACTTTGAGAGCTTTCCCTGAGAAGCATGAATTTTCCTTGTAAACAGGAAAAAAAAAAACGCAAACCTATCATAAATTCTAAAATATTAACGAAGCAAAGACTCACTCCAGCAGTGCTTGGGCGCTGATGAGCACCCAGGACATGAGTCCTAGGTAACAGCTGTTTTACTTGCTTACAAACTGGTAAAGTTCAGGGAAATAACGTTTCTCCCTAAATACCGCGCTTGCCGTAGAAATGCAGCAGCTGTCTCTAGGAAGCGTGTTTCTCGCGCCGTTTCAGTGCGTAATTGCTCCGTATCTAAAATGTTGACTGTGGTCAGAGTGCTGTGTTTAAAATGCATTCAGCTCACACCTCGCCCCTGAGGAAGGAGGCTGTTTGTCTCTGTCCTCTGAGGAAGCACGTGGCGTGGGGCGCAAAACCCGCGGAGTGGGAAAGGATGATGTGTAAATCACAGCAAAATGGATCCTGCTTCATCCCATCAAGTAAACAGACTGGACACTGGATACCTTGTTTGACACAGAAATTTAAAAAGGGTATGTAACTCACAAGGCACGCTGCCCGGGACACAGCTGTATCTTACAAGGCCATGCCTTTATAGGAAAAGTTGATCAAGGTTTCCAACAGTTAAAATCGTGTCTTTTCTAAGCCCTGGAGGCCTGCAGCTGGTAGAATGCTGCAGAGACAAGATCGCCGCCCTCCTAGCTGACGGTTCTCAGGGAGCTTTGGTCGGTTGGCACAAGGGAAATACTATTTCAGATCACCAGTGACATTCTGGTGACATCGCTGGCAACATTCTTCTATGTGGTGATCTTAGCGATTCTCACCCAATTCATGGAGTAAGTCAACGGACCCCATGAAGACATCCAGTCTGGAAATTTCATTGTGACAGTCGCAGGACGCTCCAATACGGTTTGCAATTATGCCTACGGAATATTAATGTCTGAATGAAGAGAACAAAACACACCAGAATTATGCCAATTTCCCAGTTTGAGGAAAATATTTCAGGTGCTGCAACAACCATCTCTCAGACCCGGGCCTCCAGGGGCAGCCGCTAAGGCAGTCTCCCTCCAGGACCCCGTCAGCCTGGGCTCCCAGACTCCCTGCTGGCCCCTGCGCCTGCCCGGAAGAGCCGCGTCCCCGCGGATGCCAGGACCTGAGCCCCAGGGCAGTCAGGGGCACAGGTGGAGGCCAGGGAGGCCAGGAATTGGGGATGAGAGAGGAGGAGGCCCCGGGGCGCTGGCCACATTTGGAGGACTGAGTCCAGGAGGCACTGGGCTTTGGAGAGGGCCTAGTGCTCACAGGAGAACTGTTTGGCTTTTGTCCCTTTCTTTTTTGTTTGCTTCTCCTTTAAATCTTTCATTTAAAAATAATCTTCCAGGGAACCAGCGGGTCAGATCTGAAACATGCCCTTTTCTGTAGGTTGGTAGGAATCTGCCTCAAAGAGACGGAATTTAAATGCATTCATTTCAAACCTGTGCTCTCTTTACAAAGGACAGTCAAGTGCCAATGCCTGAAATCCTCGGTATTTTTTGACGATTAACGGTGCGATGACAGGTGATAATGGCCAGTTAACACGTGGCTTGAATCCGCTAATACATGGTAACGTGGGTTCTGGGGTCCCGAGCCCGAGCAGGTTAGGCTCCCTCGGAAAGCAGTGGCATCAGAAGCAATTGTTTGAGACCATGTGCTCTGTACACAGTTCATACTTGTCACCACCGTGGCCAGTCACACTGACACACAGGCAAGGACTTCTCTTAAGGTCACCTCATTAGACAAAAGGCCACTGGAGCTTCCAGAGGGAGGGGGAGGGGGATGCAGCAAGCTCCCTGGGTGCGCCGTGGGGAGTAGCTATTTATCTGCAGGTAAAAACTTTTTTCAGTTTGGAAGGAAACTAAGAGGCCAGGGAGAATTATTTAAAAGAGCTCAGTGACACAAAATCACCCACAAGGGCAAAGTGGGCCAAGCCACCGGGCGTGAAAGCCGAACCCCAGTGAAGATGCACAACCTCCCTCCCGAATCAAGGACTTCCGGCACAGAAGGGCAGCACGTGCCACCTCCACAAGTTCAAATTCACGTGGCACCATTTCTCAAAACTGAGACCAAATCACTGGCCACGCTCCCACAGACAGCCTCTCCCCAGCCACGAGCGTGTCGCGGACACGAGGCTCACAGGACGGGACGAGCAGCGCTCCCTTCCCTGGAGAAGCCAGCAGCAGAGGGGCGTCCCTTCCACGCCCACCGAAGAACACGTCACGGCGGACCGATTTGATTGCGCTTCCCAGACAGAACTTCAAGAGCCGCCAATGCAGAGTGCAACACACATATTCCAGTAAAAGTCTAACAAGGCGTCTGACCGTAAGACCCGGTGGATGGCAGACAGATGCCCAGAAGTCACTGTGGGAGAGCTCCCTCCAGGGGGCTTTCAAAGAGGACAAGACAACCCTTCAAGGAGGCATACTGCAGGGGAACCTTTTTTTTTCTTTCACTAGCTTCCTTGATTTAACTGGACCACGGGAAGTTCTTGGGTGAAACAGGACAAGCGTCATGGAGACAAGTCCTTTCTCAAAGGACGGCATAATCACACCCACGGGTGTGTTCAAATTCTTCTCTGTTTTTGTCCCTTGCTGAGGTTCTTCTCAGAGGGCCACATGTCTCTGAGATTTGGAGACCCAGAGAGCCACCGGCCTTGCCCAAGGAAGGCAGAGAGGACGCTCACCGATGTCAAGGTCACAGCCCTCTCCTCCAGCAACGCAGGGACCCGGCTGTGCCTCCACCTGCTTCTCCGCGGCCAGCCCAACCGGAACATGAGCATCCAGGGACGCCCTCTCCCAGAAGACAAAAAAGAACGGTCGCCACAGCGCGACAATTCACACAGCAGGCACACAACGTGGTCTGAAGCCCCCAAGCCCCCGTGACACCCTACAGGATAAAATATATAAGTGTGTCATTTTCTACCATTTGTTCCTTTAGGCAGCCGTTCAAATATTTACAAGCCAGGAAACTCCAAAACCGTGTTTGTCTTGAATAGAAATATTAATTGCTTCCCTAGTTGCATTGTACTACTTTTGAGAAGGAAAAATGATTTGATTTAAAAAAAAAACCTTGCTACAAAATATATGCAGAATTTGTTTTCCAATGAACGCCTAATAAGGCTACCTCTTAAGTCGAGATATGTAAAAAATTGCCCTTTTCACAGCTGAAAAAATACAAATTAATCCTTAGAGGATTTAACATGTGCCTATTTATTACTTTCAAATCTGAACGTACCATGGCAATTAACATGGCTTCCATTAGCCTGTGAGAAAATCAGTCACTTCGCCTTTGAAACTAGAAATACATGCGAAGTTGACCCCAGTTTTAAATGCCTCCTACCTGGGTGTGTGCACAAGCCGGAACCTCTGACGTGCTGCTCGAGGTGTGATCTGATGCCCTTCGGAAGATCACACTTGCCACAGCGCCTCTGTAGTGATGGCACTGCTTCCAGAATCCACTTGAGTTCCAAAAGCTTCAAACTGCAGTGTCTTCAGGGTATGAAATAATGTTGTTTGTATGCGACTGCAAGTTGAGTTTATTATGAGAAATGAAAACATTTTAAAAATTAAAGAAACATTTTTCTTTGTGTTCACAGTTCATTGTGTTAGTTTAACCCCCACACTTAACCTCCTCAGTTCATTTTATAAACTCTCCTGTCGTTTGTTTCTGCATGCATGCAGACTTAACCCTTGGTTACCCAGCTCTTTTTTCGAGTCCCCCAGTAAATGCAGGCCTTTGAGAGCAAATGTACGTCTCTCCCGTCTCCCGGAAGTGTGCAGCTGGGAGGCTGCGGAACTACGCAGTTACGTTTGCAGAAATGTGAATCTTCCTCACTTCTTAATCCACCTTTCTAAGAAAGCCACTCATGTCTATCTTTAACCTTCCTTTATTTAACACACATGTATCAGTTTTCTCAACTGGAGTCCAAGCATCTGAAGCCATAACAACTTATAACCCACGCGAGACTGAAGTTGAAATCTGTGATATTTTATCCAATCACCTTTCTCCTTGTTGATTCCAAGCATTTTTCAAAATGAGTTCCCCATTTTTTTTATCTTGGACTCCAAATGTTACCACTAAGGAGGTCCTTTCATTTTCTTCTCATGGTCAGGGTGCTTGTTCTTTTATGTGCCGGGTAGTCGGGCAGGTTCTACTCACATGCTTGAGGCTGGGGTGTCTGTGTGGTGCGTTCATCAGCAAACGTCTATATAATTTCCGGGAACGGTCCCGTTTGTTTACAGTTTCGCGGCCGTGTTTGTTTAGGCTAAGAGAACACCCATGTGGAGTTCAGGCAGGCAGCCCTCTTTGCTCTGAGAATTACATCACCTCTTCTGTCCCATCTCAGCCCGGGAGCTCTTTTGACAGACAGCATGAACGAATCTGCATAAGGAAAAGTAAGTGACAGCTGGGGTCAGACTCTCTCTGTTTAATGACACTGCCAGCTACACATTTTGAATTGTTTAAATATGAGTCTACTGCTTCCACAATCATCATCTCACTGGTTCCACTTTTCATACCCAACAGCCAGGAAACTGACACGTAATTACACACTTGCTGATGGTATCGCCGGTGCCGATAATTAAAACTGCCACCCGAGGGTTGCGATTGCTGGTCTGCAGCTGGGATGTTGTCAGGAGGCAGCGACTCCAGCAGCTTTTAACGCCGGCTCCTTACAGGTGGACCTCTGGTCCCGGCGCCGGAGGAGCCGGCCGGCCTCCGCACATCATTTGCAACGTCTCACACAAATGAAGAAAATCTATTAGCAATGCCGATACGTGGAATACAAACACGACGACCCGAGGGTTAAACTGCCTGCTTGGGCGCGGGAGCTGGATCCATTAGGTAGTGTGCTTTTCGGCCCCCCTGTTGCGGTATTTACCAGAAAGACCACCAAACGGTCTCCCACCTCTGAGGAGAGCTTCGAGTTTTCACCCGTCAAGTTAAGGACACAAAGACAGCAGAGCCCAGCCAACTGCGGGGCTGGGTCTGAATAAAAAGATGGGGAGACTCTGGGAAAAAACAAAACAGAACTTTAAACCCTTCCAAGTTATTGACTAAAAGTAGGTTCGATTTCTTGGGAGGAAATGAGACTGAGGCAGAAAAAGACTGGGGGTGGGGACATTCAAACCTCCTGGGGGGCTAAGTGTCACCCCCTACTTCTGCCCAAGAGTGCGGTGCTGATGGCTTAACAGCTGGTGACTTCTGACACCCAGGTCCCTCCTCTGTCCACGCAAGGACACACAGAGAGGGCAGAAAGGTGAAGAGCTGCTAAATAATCAGAACAGAGCAGGCGGGGAATGGAAAAGAGACAGGAGCCATCATGAGGAGACACGAGCTGTGGGCTTATGAATGCGACACATTAAAATCTTAGAAAAAGGTAACTGGAAAAGTTAAAGCCGCCACAGACAAGTGATAATCCAAATTGTAATAGGTCCCGACAGCACGGCAGAGGCAGCTTTGCCTGGAATGAACTATATTTATTCAATTCAAAAATGAGCAATGTATTGACAGTATTAGGCCCAAACCTGATCATCACCTGGGTCTGTGTGTCTTTCCTGGACGCCTGCCGTTCAAATAACCTCCCAGCACATCTGCCCCACGAAAACAAAGATGGGACCGCGCGCTCCCCGCGCCGAGCTGAGCTCTGGAGGAACAGCCACACGGACGGCAGCATTAAACCTATCTGGTGCAGAGGCGGGTTCTCCTCACTCCCCCTGCTCGGCTGGCCTGCAGTCCTGGTTTGCTGGATTGAGGGGTCCCCAAGACTCAGGACACAGATGCTAAAATGGGAAGGTCCCAGGCCACCCAGGACAGGTCGGTCAGCGGCCACTCCACGCCTGTAATATTAAAGAGAAAGCTGGACTGGCTTTTCTCCTTTTTTTTTCTAATCTTTTAAAATCCTAACGCAGAATCACCAAACTACGTATTTTGGGCTAACAGAGCTATAGCCAGACACCTTTATTCCAGAAGTAACAGACACGGCCAAGTGATCCAGGCCTAAGTTTGGGGAATCTTTTGTTCTTTGATTTTTGAGAGGAAATTGTTGAAGCTATAGAAAAATTGCCTATATGAAAACAAATACAGAGGTATTCTTACTCAAAAAAAAAAAAAGCTCTTGTAATCTGTCGTAATTTAAGATACCTTAACATCAAAGCCACAGGATAAATGATGCGATGGAAAACAAACCTGCATGAACTGTGACGAGCAAACACGTTTTCAGGGAGTGTTTGCTCTTTGGGCTGGATGGACAGCCAGGGTTCAGCTCACACCCGGGGCAGGCTTACGGCTGCATCCGTGCAGGCTGACCCAGGCTGCTGCCCCCGTCCCCCATCGGGCCACAGAGGAGGACGCGCCCAGGGGCACTTCACAGCTTCTCTCCCAGGATCCGCCACTCCTCCCCGCGGCCTCCCCTCCGGAGTCCCAAGTCTGCCGGGGACACGGCTGGAAGGCAGAGGGTGCTTCGCCGGGGGCAAGGCTCAGCCTCTCCCTGCTCTGTGGTCACCAGCAGGCCTGGCGGCTCTTACCTATAAAAGGCTTTCCCAAAGCCTGACACGAGGATCAGTGCGATCTGCAAACGTGAAGTCCGCGGTCCTGCTCCTCAGCTGTATGGCCATCTGCCGCCGGTTTGGCGGTGTCAGAGGAAAAGTGGTGGAGCTGTTTCAGGCACACCGCCTCACAAGTCTGCGATGCTATCTTGATTCCCACTGACTCGGAAATCTCCTTAAGTTCTTACTAACTGGAGTTTCCTTAAAGGGAGGGCACAAGAAGACCCCCACTGGGCAACGCTCAGCCAAGAAGGTCGTCCCCATCTCCGCGTGTCGTTTACTTTCATCACACGCATATTTGTCGCTACAGTTGTGCTGTGTTGTCTCCCTGAGACCCAAAATGTATCAATGGCCCAAAGTTCAAATTATTAAAAAATTTTAATAATGAATCATTACGTTTTAATATCTACTAAATATAAAATTATCATGTTTTTGAAAGAAAGAGTCGTTTTCATATTAATCATTGTTTAAAGTTTCAGTAGGAAAACAGTACCCTAAATACTCCCACACAGCGCTGAGCAGACTCCGATTCCAGCACACATTACGAAGAGTGAGCCTGTGACACACGACGGCGTCCACCAAGCACCCAGAACACTCAGGGCTGTCAGGACTCAAGAGGAGGATTATCTGAAAGCTGACTTTTACTGGCCAGCCCACCTGCGCGCCGCTAGCATCCAGCGTCTTGGATAAAATGTTCTCGGTTAGTGGCACGAAGGCATCAGAGGAGGGAAAGAGACCAAAACCGCAGAAACAGCATTCACGGTCAGAGCTTTCCTTGCTGAAACCGGTCACGTCACACGTGGAGAAACTTGTAAATCTGGCCACTGGTTAGAGGTTGTGGTTGGGGAAGGAGAAGCAACAGGCGAACCTCCTCTGTGACGCCACCTTCGATGTCGCTGATACTAACAGCGGCTCTCCTCACCTGCAGCAGGTGAATGCCGCACAGCGGGGCAAAGCCCTGCACGTGCAGAGCTCAGACCAGGCCTGCATCCGTGTGGGGAGACGTGCAGAGCAACGCGCTGCCAGCAGGACGCCCCTACTCCCCCGAGGACTCCGAGAGGGGAGGTTTGACGTGCATCCAGGCATCACCTGGTGAGCGGTGATACAGACAGAGAAGGCGTGTGGGTCCGCGCTGCTGGGCAAACAGCAGCACGCATCTGAAGCCGGGTTTCTACACCTGCTCCACTCTCGCGGAACGGAGGACCTCTGGTCTTGATTCCGGCTTGAAGAAAAGAATAAAAATCGTGAATATTACCAAGCCTCAGAAGCGAGCGTTGTGCACGGACTCGGACAGCGGGGGCTTCCCCACGCTTTGGGACAGCGAGCTCCTCAGCCGAGTTTTGAAATGAAAGATGAAGTAGACACTTTTCTTTGTGACACTAAAATGGCACTGAAGACCACCATCTGCTCCTAAAGGCTCACTGAAGGGACCTCAGGAATCTGCTTAGTGTTCTGAACAGCTCAAGCCTATCACTTTAGGACTAAAATTCCACATTAGATACTAGAAAAAAAGGGTTGAAATTTCTCAATAAGACCCAACTGCAGGATAAACAGCTTATTCGTCTGAAGTTTGAGACTTTCCAAGCACTTAATGCTTTTTTCTTTTGTACTATGGGCTGAAGTAATTAATGACATATTTTAGGGGGCATATCTTAAAACCACATGTAAATATAGAAACAGTATGATAAAATATTTTTCAGATCCAAAAGCAACCAAATATTGGGTTTCACCACTATGTTTCCCAAACTGGAACATTCCATCTTCTAACAGGAAGACCTCAGAGGCATTGCGGGTTCGGCTCCAAACCACCACAGCAAAGCAAGTATTACAATAAAGCAAGTCCCACGCGATTTTTGGTTTCCCAGTGCATGTAAAAGTTATGTTTACACTACACTGTAGCCTAGTAAGTGTGCAAAAGCATTATGTCTAAAAAAAAGAATGGACACACTTTACTTTAGAATAATGCTGTTGGGAAAACGGCGTTGGTAGACATGCCTGACAGCGGGGCTGCTACAACCCTCAGTGTGAAAAAAACACAGGATCTGCAGAGAAGTGAAGCACAATAAAAGGATGCATGGCTGTGGCTGCGAGCGACCCAGGCTCAGGGACCAGCATCCAGGGGACCGGGAGTCCTCCGTGAGACAGAGGTACCTTGCAGCAACGGTCAGACCCACGCACCGCCCAGTGACCAGACCTGCCATCAGGGTCACGGGAGCTCCTGACGTCACTGGTCCACGTTACAAGAGGAGGCACTAACACAGCCTCATCCTCACCAGGAACAATGCACACAGCCCGCTCCCCACAACCGAAACTGCAGGTTAGGATTTTCTAATTCAGAATTTAAAAGGCTGAGAAGAAACTGTCTGAAAGTGGACCTACCAAAGGCTTAGCTATCTTTGTTACGTATTGGGTACCTTTGTTAATACCTCACTGATGTAGGCAGAGGAGGTGTCCTTCCGAAAAGGAAACATGATGTTTTAAATTAAACTGGGACACATCATGTTCATTAACCGAAATCCCAGCCCCTTTGCTTTAGACATGGAATTGGGACAATCCCGGGCCCTGGAAATCTGGGCCCTTCTGAGCCTTAAACAGTCAAACAGCGAAGACGGGCCCCAGTGCCGCATGTAAGTCACTCTGAGATGCAGCTCAGCAAAAGCCACACCTGTGACCGTGCATCTGTGAATTTAATGGGCCTTTTCGTTTTGAATCTGGCAGTCAGCCCGACCAAAGCTCTACAGGGGAAGGAGGTGCGACGTGCAAGGGCCGAGGTCGGAGTAAAGGCGTGAGCGCCGGGGCCTGACGCGCCGTGGAGCCGCTCTCTAGTACCGCATGTGAGCGCTCCCGTCCCCGAGCTCCACCGGGGACCCACGGCGCCCCAAGGCCGCCACCCACCACCCGCCCGGCTCAGCCATGGGACGTGTCAGCCCCAAGCAGGACCTCATGTGCCAAGACTTAAGGACAACACTAACAAAGAACAAGAGACACACCTGACACAGGACAGCAGGTGGCGGGAGAGGGGGAGGCGTGAGGCCCTTCCACCCCCGACCACCTGCGATCGACCACCTGCGATCGATCGAGAGCGAGTTGTGAATCCAGGGCTTTTGGGGGGGAGGGTGTGTGAAGGGCTGAGAAGTGACCACTGGCCCTGGGCTGTTAGAGGCTTTATTTTTCTTAAATTGTGAGTTGGGGGAGTCCCTGGCCAGGCTGAGGTGGGACCAGCCTGTGTGGCTCCCACCCCAGGCCCACTGGGGGGCCCTCCTGTCGGTGTTCTCACTTCTTTGCACCGCGCTACCCTGGTGCCACCCAGCCTCCCAGCCGGGTGGGGAGTTACCCAGAGGCAGGGACGGGAGAGCCGGGAACAGAAGGAGAAAGACCCATGGACCCGCCCAAATGCACACCTGTTCCCAGCAAGGGACGCAGGTGTGCGACGGCAGGGCTCGGGGCCGTGGGCCTGGGCCAGGCAAGGGCTCAGGCTGCGCAGAGGCAGCTGCAGGCCTGCAGGAGGAGCCGGCTGTGTGCCGCCAGGGACCCCACCGCCCAGGGCCTGCCGGGCCGCCCGGCTGAGGGCAGCAGCTCGGGGTCACTGGAGGAGGAAGGAACCTTCCTTCGAGAGCTGCTGCCCCCCGGGACCCCAGTCCTCTCCGGGGGCCCCAGGCCCGGCCAGCGGGGAGAGAGCAGCTGCCCCACTAGAGGCCCCGCAGCAGACTTCTCCCCAGATGTCCCGCCCCAGCCGCGTTTCAACGCCGTCCAAAACAGCCTCCATGTGAAACCAGAGGTTCCAGAACAGCAGGGCTAGTTCCTCGGAAGTAACTTGTTTTCATCACACTGAGCACAGTGACCGCAGCGGCCAGCGCGAGGCGGCGGGCGAGGCAGTCCATCCCGCTGACCGACGGGGGACCAGGCAGAAGCTGCGGACGTGGCGCGTCACAGGGGTGGGCTCTCTTCACTGGCCTCCCTTCCCCTTCTTCCCCTCGGGTTAACTCTGTCAAAGAGCCTCTTTGAAAATTCAGGGTAAACCTGCGGTCCCGGCCAGCCTGAGCGTGTTCGCGGCACGGCGGCCCCCTGTGGACGACGCGCCTCGCGCACCTGCAAACGGCTCGGGATGGCGGGTCCTGGCCTGACGGTCCGCCTGCCTCTGTTCACCGTCGTCCCAACTTTGCAGAAGGAGAGAGGGAGTCACAGGGCAAAGGCAGGCGGCTCTCAGGGAGGAGTTCAGAAGGGTAAGAACTTCGGACGAGAGAACGAGACCCCCCTCTCCCCGTCCAAGATCTGGGCTTGTTCCCGAAGCAACTGCAACTCTATCCAAGTAGATTAACTGAGTTTCTAAAACAGGAGGCACAGAGACAGAGAAACACAAGCGGGGTTCCTGAGGAGGTGCTCGGAGTGAACCGGGCGGGGCGTGGGGAGAGGGTGCTGTGTTCCTGAGAAACGGCCGGCTCAGCAGGGGTTAGTCGGCCTTTCCGGCCAGGGTTAAACAGAGATCAGGGTTAGAGCAGTCAACGTTTTTCCCCTCCATCGAAAACTGTTTTTAGAAAATCACATGAACAGACAGGCCCTCCATCCCCAAATCCCAGGGCCCCTGCAGGTCTGGGCTTGGGCTGGAGATGAGGGCTGGGCTGGCTCCCCTCAACCTAAGGAAGTCCCCATCTACAGACTCCACGTCCCCCCACTGCCTGTGCCCCAGCCCCAACCCACTGGGAGAAGGCCACCCGCCCCTTCCCGGGTCTCAGGGCCCAGGATCCAGGCCGGGTTGGGGGCTGCTTTGGTGACATGCATCCTTCCCTGAGACCTTCAAGGCAAAGTAGGACTTCCATCCTTTGTGCTTTCTGTAAATTTTTCATCTTCTATCTCCCCCCACTTTTTATGCTGAAAAATTTCAAATATAAAAAACAAAAATGAAAGGATGCTACAATAAACGCCTGCGACTGATACCAGATTTGCCAGCTTTTAATGGTTTGTCACACTTGTTAAATCATTGACAGGCGGTCGCTCCATCCTGAAAACCTTCAGTGTGTCACCTACAAATAAGGAGGCTTAAAAAAAAAAAAGGCATGACTTTGACTGATGTGCACAAATTGGAGCTGAAGTGCTCTGTTCGATGGGGGGCTGGCGAGTGGGGGCCCTGACTTGTGCCTGTCGGTGCCAGGGCCAGCCCGACGTCCTCACCACGCTGGCCGTGCTCACCTTCACGCAGGCCTCAGCCAGCGCCCAGCCCCAGGACTCACGCTCCCACAGCGATGACAACACAGGGACCAAGTGTCCACAGAATTCTGTACTTAGAGCATCCTGTACCAACTTCAGCACCAAATAAACCACAAGTGCAGGTCGATGAGGCTCTGACTGCACCCATGAGCGTTTCTCTTGAGTTATTTCCGTCGTAATTAACACCTTTAGGAACAATAACACATGGACTTGAAGACGTGACACTGAACAGTGTTGTGTGTGAAGAAGAAAACAGGAAAACTAAGACAGGCTGACCACGGGGGACACTTAGACTCAAGGAAAGAGGAAGGACAGCTTCCCCAGACTCAGTGGCACTTGTTTTGCACACTCACCAGGCAGCAGGAGCTGGTGAGCCTGCTCCTCACACACTTCTCCCCAAAAGGGGGTCTTTGTTAGAAGAAACAAGTGAAGGTCCCTCTTGTAAAGACCACTCACAGCCCCAAACACCTGAGTTTCCCCTCCTAGTCCTCTCCGGCTAGCCCACGGCCCCACCAGGACACGGACCAATCGATGAACAGAGAGCTGTGTCCTGAGGTCTCAGACTTCCCCAGCCTCCTCCCACTCCCTGGGCCCAGCTCCCAGCCACCCCCACAGCCTCCGTCCACGGAAAACCTCCTTGGGGACAGTTCTGGTGCTCACTTATACTATGGTGTAAACAGCCTAAATCTCCCCAGATGGATTTACATTTTGGAGGATATCAAAACTTTAAGCTAAAGCAGCATGTCCCTAAACCCACGGGAGTAATCAGACTTTCCTTCGTTTCACCTGCAGGCATAATCAGCCCGAACGCTCCCAAATACCCCCTGAAGTAGTGACACACAGAAGACAGACAGAGGGGGCAACATGACCCCGGTGGGGACAGAAGGAGAAAGGCGTGGGGGGGCCTTCTGCTCTGCCCCAGGGCCCCCTCTGAGCCTCCATCGCCCCCCAGTCTTCCTGCCGGTGGCCTGGCGGCCTCCATTCCCGCAGATCGGCTGCTGACATGGCGAGTCGACACGGCGAGTCCCTGCAGCTGAAAGATGCCATTTCAAATGCAAAAAGGCAGTCACTTCTGCTGTATTGATTGCCAGCTGCCAGAGTCCGCTTCCCTCAGCCAAACACTGAGTGACTCCAGTCACAGGCAGTCACAGCCCAGTGGACAAAGGTGACAGGGCATCCAGCTGCACACAGGATGCCTGACTGGACGGCAGCAAGTGCCCGGCGTAGAAGAGGAGCGGGCGATCACGGCCACATCCTGGCACCGCTACTGCCACCTCACTCCCACAGTCGCCGGAGCCCGGCTCCCTGTGGACCCCTCCCACCCTGGGCTGGGCAAAGCAGAGCCCACTCTGGGGGCTCAGGCACAAAACCCAACCAGGGGACCTCCACCCTGACCTGGTGCGGGCTCAGGGGAGACAAGGCAAACTGCTCCTGCAGCCCGTCCGCCAAGCTGCTCTGAGAGGAAGGCCGGCCGGGCTGCCAGCACAGTGGGCCTGCGGGGCCACTCACAGGGCCAGACCCCACAGCTGCCCCGGAGCCAGCAGCTGATGGATGGATGGGGATGGTCCCCCTCCTCCCCAAACCTCCCTGGGTCTTGCCACTCACAAAAACCAGTCCCAAATATTCCCCAGAGAAGCCTGGTTCAGCGCAGACCCACCCACCCCCACCTGCAATGATTCTCTGACCCTCTCCCTGGCCCTTAGCTGCCCAGGTGCACCACACTTACTCAAGGCCCAGCAACAGAAATACATATTAGTTTCCTTAAAGAAAGTGAGAGGCTGACTATACAGACAATGGCCAGACTGAGGATGACAGTGGACTCTGACCCACAAGCTCAGCACTGCCAGCCCAGGAAGTCAAACCACAGCCCCTGCCATAATCAGCCCAGAGAGGTCAGGACGGGCCAGGAACAGCCAGCTTCCCTCATTTTGCAGGGCCAACTACAGAAAGCCAAATCCACTCTCTAAACACATCGCACCGGATGCTCAGCTTCCAGCGAGCTGCCTCCAGCTTCCCTGGGTCAATGGCCTCCAAACAGGGCACAGCTGGACCCTTCCCCTTTTTCCACCATGAAGCATTCCCGCCCCTCTGCCTGCCTTTGAGTCTCTGCCAAATGCAGGTGATGGAGGCCAAGCCCCTCTGCTGGAGCAGCCTCTGAACCAGGAGCCTCCATGTGCTCTCCTTTGGGTGGTCTCCATTTACTTCCCAAAAGGACATGAAAGGACCTCAAATAACTCACTTTAACTACTCTCTATCTTAAGAGAATGAGAGGACAAACGACCAACTCGGAGAAAATATTTGCCAATTACGTATCTCATAATGAACTTATATCCAGAATACACCAAGAACTCTAAGAACTCAACAGGAAGCAAACAACCAACTCAATAAAAAATCGGCAGAAACAGACACCTCGCCAAAGACGATATCAAATGGCAATAAACACACAAACATATTCGACATCATTAGCCATCAGGGAAAGACAAATTAAAACTACTACACAGCTATTACAATGGCCACAGTAAAAGATCCTGGTAATGACAAGTGCTTGACGAGAACGTGGTCAGCTGCAGCTCTCATCCGTCGCTGGTGGGAACGCAAGATGGCAGTCACTTTGGAGACCAGGTTCATCATTGCTTATAAAGTTAAGTGTGCACTTACTATATGACCCAGCACCCCCCATCCTAGGTTTTCACCCAAGAAAAATGAAAAATTATGTTCACACAAAAAAACTATACCCTGATTAATTAGAGCAATGTTATTTATAGTTGCCAAAAACTGGAAATGACCCAACTGGAAAACAAACTGCAATCCATGCATATAATAAAAATAAGTCAGCTACTGATAAATGCAACAGCAAAGGATCCCCTCAGATGCCAGCAGAAGAAGCCAGACCCAAAGGCCACATCATGTAAGATTCCATGAGTATGACATTCTGGAAAGGGCGGACCTACAGGGACACAGAACAGAACAGTGGCTGCCAGGGGCTGGGACGGAGGAAGCACTTTACTACAAAGACATGGGACAAGGGGTTTGGGGGGTGATGGAAGGGGCCTGTGTCTCAACTGTGGTGGTGGCGTGACTCGCAGCATTTGTCAAAACTCAGAACTGTCCACCACGAGAAGCAATTTTACTTGTGTGTAAGTTTAAAAGGAAATAAGTGACATTTTAAGAAATATTCTCTATCAACATAGCTTTTCGGATGCTCATTTCCAGCAAGGTTTTGAAGGACAATCGTAGTACTCTGAAGTCGCACGTTGCATTTATTATGCTAAAACGCCGTTAGTGACGCAATGCTAACTGCAAAAATGGAATAAACAATAGGCACACGGCTTCCCGCTGGCATCCTCACCCCACCTTCGCCCCCCACCCCCAACCCAGCACACTTTAAAGTCTATTGATTTACTTAATTTAGAACATGCGCTGTTTTCTGATGACAACGGTAATACATACTCGCTATGAAGATCTTAAAAAGAGGAAGACACAAACAGCACCAACCGTTCCATAATTAACTATCCTAACCTGTCATTTTCTTTTTCAAAATACTAATTTTTTCTTGAATGAAGTCATTATTAGCATTAATGGAATATTAAAAACCAGCCAACACAAATAGAAGGTACCCATAAAATGAACGTTAATTTTAATAAATCAGTTTCACTGTATTTTAAAAGGTTAAATTTGAAAAAACTGAAACACAAGTAATGAGATATCTAATGACTTCCCCTAAACACATACTTGAGAGTAAGCTCCTCCATGAAAAGAAGGGACCTGCCCATGGTCAGCCAGGAAGGACGGGCCGCGTCTTCCTGTGGGCCCTCAGCGTGGAGGTGGGGGACGGCAGCACCCCCTCACCGCTGGGGGACTTGTGAAAACAGATGTGGGGCTGGTGCCTCCCCTCCCAGCGCTTCTGGTCCCGTAGGCCCGGGGCCGGGTTTGGAACCTGCTCTCTTGGTAAACTCTCAGATGTGGTGGTGCCGGCTAGTCGGGGGCCCCGCTTTGAGGGTCCTTGCTTTAAGGTGCCTTTCTTCACCTTCTAGCTGATGGCAGTTTTCAGTCTGAGAATAAGTACCAAGAAAACCAAGCCATGTTTTACATCCTCAGAAACCCTGGGCCGCCTCACCGTGGTAACACTGGATACCAAGAATTAAGTCTTAAGCAAAATGACGTAAGGGACTTTGGGTTTCGGGCGACCTCCAGGGTCTGCTCTTCTGGATGAGTGGTTGGGCCGCGTCCTGAGGTGATGAGAGTTTGTTCTCTGTCCTCTCAGCACTCCCGTCAAGGTGGGGAAGACACTCACAAATACCTTTTATCAAGTCTTTCAAATGTGTCTTCATCACATTCAAAATATTTGCAGCGGGTCCTCCAGATGAGTTCATCGCTGGGTCACCCAAACCAGGAAAAGAACCCACCGTCGGCCTCAGGAGCCCCCCCACCCAGCCTCCCAGTCACCGCCCTCTCCAGCCCTGCACGTGGAATACTGATGTCAGCGTACGCTGCCTTCTCAGGATGAACGTCTGCTGTTCAAATGAGCTAATATGTCTGCAAGATATGCTAATTTGCAAAGCCGGCTGTAATCACGCGTACGATCTCACGGTTTGGAGACTTCATCCAGAAAGCTCTTGAAACACAAATGGAGGGAGGACTTTTTCAAGCAAAGGCCGAGAAGCATCAGCATTAAAGAGGCACTGTATCTCGCCAGCGGCCCCTCTCAATACGACTGACAGCTCAATGGCTTTGCTGCTCTCTGCGCTCCGGTCCCCACTCCTGGCGGGGGTTCCTCTGGGTGCTTCAGGGCGCAGGCGTCACATCCGGAGCATCCGTTTTGCGTCTGTGCGTCAGGGCGAGGGCTGAGACCGGCATGTGGCATCTAAAGGGGACTCCCTACTTCAGCCTCATCCCAAGTGAAAATCAGCAAAACGCCATCGGCAAAGTATAGTCATCCCACATTTGCCCGAAATTCATGGCAATACACAGGACCATCAGAACTGTGTTTGAGTCCTTTACCTGCTAAAACCCATGTCACCTCGTAAGTGGTGAGCATCAAGTCCTCATAGAATGCCATTAAAACAGGCGTGTTTCCTGAAGAAGTTCAAGGAAAATATTCAATGACCCAAGGAGAAGAAAACCTACCCCAGCAATTATCATCTTACTGGAACGAATTCACTGAGCCAAGAGGCAATAAACATGTTCATTTCCACATTTACTTTTAAAGTATTTGGTCCCTGCATTCTTTTGCACACTCTGAACAATAAATGACGGATGGATGAATGGATGATGGATGGACGGAGGGAGGGATCAATGGATGAGTAGATGGTGAGTGGATGGAAGGAAGGAAGGAGGGGAGGAAGGAAGGAAGATGGACAGATGGAGATGAAGTAGAGCCGTCATTACACCTGGAAGCAGATCGGCCTCGCCTGCCTGATAGTTGAATAACCTTGGTCAGTCTGGCTCACTGAGATTCTGTTTCCCCAGTTTTAACCCAAAAAAATTCAATAATGACTGCCCACTGACCTTTTGAGGTTATTGTGGGAACCATGTTAAGTGATAAAAAGGAAGGGGTTATTAAGATACACATTAATCCACTGGCTTAATGTCCTTTCTTATTTTATTTTATTTAAACTTTGATGTGAACTAGACTCTGTCCAACTCTCCCAAAGGTTCACTGGCGCACTTAACCCAAGCCGCTACAGAAGTGTTAGAACTCCGTGTGCGCACGTGAGAGTGTCAGCATGCGAGTCTGTGTGCGTGGGAGTGCGTGTGTGCACGTGTGCGCGTGTGCACACACGCAGGCCCGCGTGCTTTTCCCCAGCCAAGCTGCTATCATGATCAAGAAAAAACTCTGAAACCAAAACAAAAATGCTCATACACTTCTGCAGCTGTGTCAGGAATTTAAATAAAATATGTTTACATTCAGAGAAGACTTGAAAATGCCTGTAGACTCTCAAACAGAGGACCGAGGGAGGCGTTTTCTGAATCCTCATTCTAACAGCCGCTTGTCAGACTCGCCCAGACAGCTCTCGGGTGCCTTTACTAGATACCAAATCGCACAAACACCCTGTGTTTTCTTCCCCCAGTTCTCGGGAGGACTGGCGCGTCACCCAAGTGTCCGCAGTGCTGTTCCCTCCCCACCTGCAGGGGGGCAACCCATGAGACCACCTGCGCCTACGGCCTCCTAAACCCAGATAAAGACCCAAATAACCCACTCACAATTCTGCCCAGCGCAGGGAAGCCCTCAACCAACCTTCATTCCAGATGGGCAAGCCGGGGCGGGCAGTTTGAGTGCAAGTCCAGCTTCTTCAAACTGCGTCCACTTACGTACTGGCTCCCCACTGCTGTGGTCATAAATTACACAAACAAAGTGGCCTGAAACAACACAAATGTATTATTTTATAGTTCCATAGGTCGGAGGTCGCACCCGGGTCTCGCTGAGCTAAAATCAAGATGTCAGCAGGGCCGTGTTCCTTCCAGGGGCTCTGGGGGAGAACCCATTTCCTAGCCCTTTTCCAGCTTCTGGAAGCCACCTTCATGGCTTGGCTCATGGCCCCTTCTGTCTTCAAGGCCGACAGCAGTGGGTGGAGTCCTTCTCATGATGACCAACTCTTCTGACTCCCTCTTCCACTTTCGGAGACCCTGTGATTGCAGGGGGTCCACCTAGATAATCTAAGATAATCTCCCTATTTTAAGGTCAACTAATTAGCAACCTTAATTCCATCTGCAACTTTAATTCCCCTCCACGGTGTGACACAGTGTATTCCCAGGTTCCACCTTTAGGGGCCATGACCCTGCCTACTAGAATTTACCCACCTCCTTCAGCTCCTTCTCCTCCCATAACTCTTCCTCAAGTAAGAGCTATTCTCAGGGGGAAAGTCTGACACATAAGAAACACATAATAGAGCAGGTTTGATTACCTCTTCTCAGAGTATCTGTTCTTCACAGAGACACAGCACTAACATTTATGATGGACACCAGGAACCAAGTGTTAAGCAAAAGGAATGAATCCCTAACTGTAGGGTCAAGGGTGGTAGAGTCCTAAAAAAGTAAGTGGGCCTTTAAGGGTGAGTGTTGTGAATTCAGAGCCTGCACCAACTTCCCCGACCACTGATTCACTCACTCATTCAACCAACACGACCCACGGCACACTCTCTGCATGCTGTAGGGTGAGAGGGTCAGGGAAGATGATGATTGTCCATTCATGCTGCGGCCGGTGGGGAGACGTGAGCGTGGACTGGGGGCTCTCAGAGGCCAGAGGCGCCTCTGCTCCTCCTCCTAACACTCCCGTGGCCCAGCAGCTGTCACCACCTCACAACAGGCACTGACCACACACCACCCGAGTTTCACTGCTGACCTATCCTACTCCTCCCACCCCGGCCCCACCCACAGGCGCGGTCCTGGGTGGCCTCTGCGTTAAGGCAGTCATAAAGATGCACACAGTGGCAAACTTTTTATTGACTTAGGCCCTGATAAGGCCAAATGTAGCCAAGCAGGGCAAGAAATGGCCACAGAGACATCTCAGCACAGAGCACCTCAGGGCTCAATGTTCAGAACCAGCACTTGCTTCAGAATCAGACCCCAGTAGGAGGACGACCTCCAGCAAGGTTCCTGGGGCACACAATGGAGATAATAACACCCAGCTAGGAGGGTTCTGTGCAGATTAAATTGAATGATCACAGATGTAAAGCAATCATCACCTAGTAGGCATCCATTAAATGTTAGCTTTCTCTGCCTCCAGCAGTTACTCACAAATTATCAACATCGGCTGAGTCCTGAAATACCAGGGAGTCACTCAAAACAAATCATAAACACTGTGCTCGTGCTGGCTGTAACCTCTTTCCGATTTTAGCAGAATCATAGAAGAACCACTCAGGGACATATGGATCAAACCAGAGCAGCAGCTGAACTGGGAGCCATTCCATCACACCCACAGCCAGCTGGACTTCACTCCACTTTTCCAAAGTTGCTCCAGTATGAAGTGAGTCGTCAGCCTTTCTTTTCTAAAACCCACCATCAAAAGCAAAACCAACGGAAACTAAGCTCCAGCTTCACAGAAGTAGTAAATGATGGCAACCTCAAATAGCACGCGACGGGTAACAGCGCACAGGACCACGTCCAGGATGGACGGCTCAGCTTCTCCCTGCGGAGCCGGAACAGCGGGCAGACAGCACGAAAAAGGAGAGGGTCCTGCAAACCCTGCGGGGAAGCCGGACAGGAAGACAGACACAGCGGAAGAGGGGCCTTCCGTGGAAACGCTCTCAGCTTTTGAATTCCAACCTGGAGGAGTTCAGGAGAGAAGGGGAAAGGACAATCAGGTCTATTTACCAGAGATGAGCCAACACTAATCAAACAACAAAATGTAATTTAAAAAAATATGTGAGTTTACTGGGATGCAGTCCAAGGTCCTGTCAAAGTGAGGAACGGGGGGAAATGTGGAAAAACCTGCTCCCCGGGGAGGGACAATGCAGGACGGATGACGAGCCGGACTGACTAGTTCACTGGCTCACGCAGCCTCCGGGCTGCGGCTCAGACTGTCCTTGAGTAACGAGCCGGGCCCGACAGGACTGTCCCTCCCGGAAGATGAGCCGTGCTCTTCAATGAACGTCTAACAGAGACACGACCCAAGTGGAAACGGAACAGTTGGGGGTACAAAGGCTGACAAAGGACATGCTTTCAAAGAATTGCTCCAATAAACAGGGAAAACCATCTTCCACGCAAAAGCTTCTTTATCTTCTCAGATAAATTTAAGAGAAAATGGAATATGGAAGAGCTTAGAGACGGACTGTAAGAGATAAAACACAGAACATCACAGAACAGAGATGACAATAAAGAATAACAGAAGGGGTGCGATTTAAGAAAACAAAACTGTTCCAGAAGCAGAACCTCGATTAAAGCAGCAGCAACGTGGACAGTGCTGGGAGCTCAGGCACTGGGCGAGCCGAGGCAGACGTCACAGACCCAAGCGGGAGACGCAGGGAGACAGGAGAAGGCGGTGCGGGTGGAAGAAAGACTTCAGGCCCCAGGTTAGATTCAGTCGGTTCTGACGGACATGTGGGCGGTTCATTCATTCTTCTGTGTGGACACTCACCTGTTCATTCTAAAATCTTTGAATAGTTGAGTTCAGATGCGGTCCCAGGACCCTGGCCGTAGCAGTGAGGAAGCCACCAGCCCCTAAAGCTTAGCTTAACAGAGGAGACAGAGGCGGGGACGAAGGGAGGAAGAGAGCCAAGTTCAGACCCTGGTAACTGCTGTGAACAAGACCGATCCGAGTAAAGGGAAAGAGAGGGGCTGGGACGAGGGGTCCCCAAAGGGAGAGCACGTGGAGCAGACAAAAAACCATTCCAAGATACCATGGAAAGAAACTGTCTTACACTAAGGAAAGGCCTGATCCCCAGTCCAGGGGGGGAGTAACACAGAACTGTAAACACCAAGATACACCCAGAGGAAGTGACTGAATTTCAAGTATTAATTTAAAAATTTAAAAATAAAACAATAAAATAAAAACCCTAAGGACAGGAACCAGAGCAAGGAAATCAACTCACAAAGGTTCATCCCTGGCTGGCCCGAGACTGGGTGCACGCAGTTCTGAGCCAGGAGCCCACAGGCGCATCAGGCTGCGCCGACTCCGGACCCTCACACAGACACGGGGGCTCGGACGCCCCTCCGAGAGCAGAGTGCCCAAGCCCCCGCTCGGAGCTCCCGGCTCACTGGGATGGCGTCGCTGGTTCTCACAAAACAGAGAGCTCTGATGACTCCAAGGCCAGGGGAGGGTGGTTCCTAAAGAAAAACCACACTTTGAGAAACACTGTTATCCAAAATTTGGGGGGAAGAAGTATGACTCAAAGGTCTCACATGCAGCCAGTTTGTTTGTCCTTCCTGAACAGAAAACTCACCCTCTGTTAGAGCGCATGGAGCCCTTCGTGGACAGAGCACGGCTGGACGCCATCTAGGAAGGCCGCAGGGAAAACGGGCGCTGGCGCTGAGCCCTGCGTGTGTTTAAACATGGAATCAAGCTAGAGCGACTGCAAGAATTATGGGGATAAAGCAGAAAGTAAACCCAACTTTATTTTAATCGACAATATTAAAATCACAACGTAACTAACAATAATCCAGAGATGGGAGGAAACAGAATATAAAGCCGTGTATTTCCCCATCCATCATGCTTTGGGACAAATCAGGACCCTTTGAAGTTGATCAATCAAGAAACAGAAGCGTAAGCAATTCTTTAAAGTTATAAACGTGCCCGCTAAAAGAAATAAAATGCAACCGAATCTTCCCAGATGCGAGGCAGACTTTCTCCCCTCCCCAGCTCTCTCTCGGTGTCCCTCTTACACACACGCAGATTATGTGAGCAAAAGAAAGAACACAGAGGAAGCATGAAAAAAATGGAAACAATAACATAAAATCATGCATAACACCTTCTAAAAATACATCTGTCACAGCAGATGTAAACTGGATAAATTCACCTCTTAAAAAGTGTTTCATATTAAATTAAAAAGCAAATATATGCTGTAAGAAACACCTTTAAAAAGCTACCCAGAAAAGTCCAAAGTAAAAGTATGCCCATAAAAAGAATCTTAGAGATGAGTAAACACATTTCAAGGCAAGAAGCCGGAACGCCTTCAGCTCGTGCTGAACGCTCACCACCTCGAGAGGCTCTGGGCAACGCCAGGCGGTCCTCATCACACTCCCCCTCACTTCCTTCCAAGTGCTACTGACACCCGTGAGTGGCCGAAATCTTGTTTATTTGTGATTTCTTATATTACCTACAAAAGTAACCTTGGCCAGGGCAGATGTTTTTCCTGCCTCAACCCTGTTGCCTAGAACAGCATGCGGGTGACACGGGAGGAAGTACTTTTTGCAAAAATGAATAAAGAAGAGATATGATTTCAATGCCCATTTGACAATGATCTGACGCAAGAAAATCTATTCATCTTTGATCAGTAGGTCAAAGAAAAGAGTGTGATAAACAGATTCATGAAGAAAGTTCGTAACACTGAAAGTTCTTTTTTGATTAAAAAAAACTGAATAGATAAGATTCCTCCTTGAATTATACACACTTGCACACACACCCCCCCAAGTCAAAGGCAACATAATACTCAGTGGTGACATTTTGAGGCCAACGTCAGTCATTCAGCATAAGAAATAACTAACATGTTCTTAAGTCTTCATACTTTTCTAGAGGAGGACGGAAATACACAGGATAAAACTGTTAAAGTGATCATCAGATAACAGCTACAGAATGAGGAAAAAAACGAAATAATCAAACACCAGGCAAGAAATGAGAAACAAAAAGTCACAGGAAATTATAATGATACATTTTTACTTACTTATTACTACTTAGTAGACTGTTTATTATAAATTATAAAAATAAAAACACTGAAAACTGACCAGTAAGAAACAACACATGAAATCGTTGCGGACGTAGCCAAAGCAGTTATTTGGAGGAAAAAAGAGACTTGAATGCAAATGAAAAGAAAATTGAAGAAGAATCAAAATCTCCAACTCAAGAAGAAGTTGAATAAAACAAGAAAATAAACCAAACACAGGGGGGAGGAACAGTATCACAAAGACAAGACAAATTAGTGACATAGAAAGTGTAGCGTATCTTAGGGAAAAATCAAGGTACCAAAAAAAAAAAAAAAAAACCTACCAGAAATAATAAAATATTACTACCTTTGTTGGGCATGAAATTGCTATTCTAAAATCAATAACTTCTCTTTATGTAAATAAATACACAAAAATGCCTACTGGAAGGGGATTTCTCGTTCACAATAGCAAGAAACCAGATGAGAGTCTCAGGTGCAAACTTAAGACGCCTGCAGAGCCACAGCGGAAACACGTTTCACTCAGTGAAGGGACATGAGAGGCCTGAGTTAGCAGCAGGACACAGCTCCATAGTGAAAAGACATCAATTCTCCTAAAATTAATGGATTGTAAAAATCAGGATTTGGGGGGGAAATGGACAACATTATTCCAGTACGGTCATATGGAAAGTGAGACAGCAAACACTGTCAAGGGAAGAGTAATTCTGCAGTTGGCCCCCTACATCGCCCCCCACATCTGCAGGCGGCGCGCCCGCAGATCCAGGCTGGCTGGCTGCACAACCTCCTGAGTCTCAATGTCACAATTAAACGGTCGATCTTCAGAAAATGTGTAGGCAGTAAAAGTAAACCGTGCTGATTTGTGTTACTGGTAAAGGAAGGGACGTGTTCTTTGCTGTTTTTCTTTACTCGGAGCACAGTGAATGGACAGTGTCCGGGTCTAGGCATCAGGTGTTAGAGGCACCTGAGTGTCCAGAAGGATGGAAGCGTGGAAGTCCCAACAGAAGGAACGATGAAGAATCTGAGACTCCGTCTTCCAGGAAGATAAAGTTACAAACATTTTTAGTTATTCAAAGAGGATCATCCCATGAAAGAGATCAGCTATTTGCTTGTTTCTGAGGCCATGTATTAAACCAATATTGAGAGGTTACGTAAAAATAGATTATGACTTGATACACAGGAGAAATTCATGGAAATTAACTTAAGGAAGCTATTTTTCAAACTGTAACTTTGATGCATGCTTAGTGTAGAAAAATTGCAAATTGCAAAATAATAAAAAGAGGTAAATTAAAATTTTTTTTAAAAGAGAAGAGTAATTGCATTAACAAAGCATATGCTAAAGCTACGTGATTTAAAGCAGTTTGATATATACACAATGTGCTAAAATTCACAGAACTGGAGAACTAAAAGAAACTAAATGGAACTGAAAAGAAAAGCTAAAAAGAAACTAAGGGGACTAAAAGGACATTTAATTTTCCTGAATGATAATTTGCAGAAGTAACTTTTTTTAAAAAATACAGTATGATACAGAAATAAGAATCATTCAGTAAATACAGGCAACAGAATAGATAGAGTCTCTAAAAATTGAAAGCACATATAGAAATGTTCACGTTCTAACACTTGCATACAAACAGTGGGGAAGGATGGACACTTCGACAAACGTGTCAGGACAAGTGACAGCAATTTGAGGACAGGGAGGACTGAATCACTGCTTTACCCCTTTACATCAAAATTAACTTTGTTTGGACCAAATGCATAACTCTTGTGTGGCTGCCCCTTATTGAGGTATAACTGATACACAAAAAAACTGGACATATTTAATGTACACAATTTGATGTATCTGGACATACACACGCACCTATGAAACCATCACCAAGACAAGAGTGGAAAGGTGCCTGTCGGGGCCTGGGAGGAGGGTGGAAATGAGACTCTCAGTGGGTATAAAGTTTCAGTTATGCCAGAGGAGCATGTTCTAGAGATTTACAAATACTTCACTTTTTCCATGAAAGCATCATAGTTCTAAAAGGAGCCTGGTTTTCCTGATAAACTGGAAATGGCTAAATGGTTGTGACTGTGCCTCCCAAAGGCCAGAGACAATGAAAGCCTGAAAACACTGCCTAAATAAAATTTGTAAAATTCATTACGGCAAAACGTCCATATACTAAATCGGTAAAGAAAGGAAAGCCTGGGGGAAGTGCGGACAGCGCCTGCGACAGGTGAAGGGGAGTTTCCCAGCGCGTAAGAAGAGCGGCCGCGTCGCGTTCTTTTGTCTAAATTCAATCGACCCAAAAAGGAAGATGTCCAAAAACATGAACAGGCTGTTGAAGCAGAAATAAAGAAAAGAGAGGAACCAACCGTAAGTAAAAAAAGAAAAAAACGCAGAGCTTAGCAAAAAGTACCATTTTCACTTACAGATTTGCAAAGGTTTACCAGCCTGTTCACAGTCCAGTTCTGACAACAGTGTGGAAAAGCAGCATTCATGCCTGCTGGGTGATGGCTTGACTTGGTGCTCCTTTGAGAAGAGTTACGTGGCAAGAGTCCCCAAAATTTCAAGTGCACATGAACGCTTTGACCCAACGCACTCACTTCATTGTCTGAAAATTATCTCTCTCTCTCACACACACACACACACACACACGTATTCATTCCAGATAAGATACAGAGAAAGCTTTCTCTTTGCAAAGCCCTGGTCTTCACTCTCCATGTGAGTTATTTTAATTCTCTCAACAACTACATGCCGTGGGTTTCCTTTATTCCAGTTTTACAGATGACGGGACCACCGTGTCGAGGGCAGGCCGCGCGGCTGGTGAGAGGCCACGCTGGGATCTGAACTGGGTCCTTTTTACATCAAGCGTGCTCTGGAGCAGGGCCCTTTGTCTCGCCTTCCTCTGTGGGTCATGAGGAAAACTGCAAACTACTGCAGCATCTGTAGCCCAGAGCAAGTTAAGTAAGTTCGCGTGTGGAGGACCGCGCAGGATTCATATGCATCAGGCTGAACGTGTGTGTAGAAATAAAAACAAACATCTATATATCCAGGATGCATCATGCAGCAAGAAGCGAGGCACAGGCTGTAGAATAAAGCGCGACTCCTCTGCGTACGTGCCCCGCAGACGCCTGTGACGGCACAGAAGCAAATCCGATTTGCACCACCTCGGGGGAGAGGAACCCGGACACGTGGGAAACGGGCTGGTGGCAGCGGCGGTGGGGTGGGGTGGGGTGGGGGGACTTCTAATTTAGCATATTTTGTACTCTTCGCTTCCTTGAATAATGAGCATGCTTTTCTTTTATAGTTTTTTTTTAAAAAACTAATTTTGAAATAAAGAATAAACATTTCCTGGATACTTCCCCAGGATATGAGTCTGTTCCAAGAGGTACACACCCAAACCAGGAGGACTGGCAACTTTCTGACAATAGGATTTCTAGAAAGAGAGGAAAAAAATGACTTCAAGATGTGATGTTTCCTCATAAACAAGGGGCAGCCCGCACCGGGCTCCTGGTTTGCAGCTAGCCTGTCCCCCGGCGTTTGTTCTGAGCCTGATAAAGAAAGGCGGACGGGATGCCCTGCTGCTCCCCGGGCTCAGCGGGGAGCGCAGGTCCTATTTTACAGGGTGTCATGCCAGGTTCCCCCACCCCCGTCACGCGTTTTCAACAAGAACGTGCCCCCAGCCCCAGCCAAGGAGGAAGAGGCAGGGTCACAGGGCACAAGCATCTCAGCTCTCCCCGCTTGGGACACTCCCCACCGCCCGCAAGAAACTCCACAGCTGAAGACAGGCCTGCGTATCTCCTTTAAATGAGGGGAAAAGGTGCAAAATTTATAAGGTACAATTCCATGTACTCAGCCACGGCCCCCCCGAAACTGAGGAAGATTTTCAGAAGAATGACACTGGAGCTTGTTGGAGGGGAAAGGGCAATGCTGGGTAAACCATCCAACCCAACTGGCTGCAGCATTTTCACAGAAGAAATTGGAATTTCATCACACAGGGCTCGCGAGAACATGAGCTCTGTTTCAACCCCGCGGTCCAAACACAAACACCAGCCACGCGGTCATTTGCCTGTTTGGGAATTTCCATCGCGGATAATTGAAGAACAAGCCGCACTTCAGTTCGGGAAGATATACAGCTCCTTATCGGAGGAAGGTAGATGTTCTTCTTAACAGTGTACAGACACGGAGATTAAATTTCAGAGAGAGATTTATTTTGTGCTATTGTCCTGTTATTCACCAGAGAATTGTGCAATGCAAGTAATCTGATCAGAATAATGCATAGGGACATATTTCAGAAAACCAATAATTGCGGCAACACTGAGCTCTCCAGGTGCCAAAATAAAGTCCAGAATCACCCCCTCACTCTCTTCCCCCAATTCCTGAATCACAGCTTCACGCGACGGAGCGATGTTTCCATTACGGCACAAGCTGGCGGAAATCACTATTGGACTTTTAGAGATTTATTGTAATTTGAGATCTATGGCCCTTCTCTAGACCCAAAATCAAAATGATATTTTACAGACAAGCCCTCGCAAGATTTTACAGCTCTTTTTTAATTTAAGAATTCTTTGTCCTTGGTTAGGTACCACAAGTTGCTTTTTTTTATTATTATTATGTTATGAAGCAGTTAAGTCAAACAATAGAAAAATTACTAAAACTGGCTGTATTTAAATTCTGTTCACTTCTTTAACCTTTTGACTTACCTACATAAAAGGTAATCTTTCAAGAACAAGCCCCAAACAGAATCATTGCTTCTTTGCTTTCCTCGGGTCCTTATGGAATAAACAGAAACTGTAACAAGATCCCTTTAACCATTTTTTATTCTGCTCATATTTGCCATGATTTTATAACAGCCGGCGGTTTGCCTCCCTCACGTCATCACAATCAGTGCATCCTGGCATTAAAAACCATTTAGGGCCCGAGTCTTAAACGCACCCCCCACGCAGCAGTATAATGAACATCACGCACCGTTTCTGTCTACTGTCGCCAGCTTTACTGGCTGCACCAAGAAGCAGAGGAGCCAGGTCCTCGTATTTAAGCAGAGAGCAACCCGCTTACCCACGTGGAAAGTGGCATCGGATGAGACTGCAAAGGCGGCAGGAAGGGAAATGCACGAGCCCTCGACGGCCGCCGCCCCATGTTCTCGTGAAGTGGCCATGCACCGCACACCCCGCCAGAGGCCCCTCCTGGGAGTATTTTCCTTACAAACATGGACTGGTGTCTAAATTGTCCAGAACAAATGTGTTGAGTTGCTGGAAAATGGCATTGCGAAGAGCACAGCGATCTAACAAGCGGCTTTAGAAGCCTCATCACCGGGGAGGTTGCAGGCAATCCTGGGAAGTCCGTGCAGCGCCCTGTGGACGGAGTCCAGGTGTGCGCGGCTTCCCAGGGCACCTGCTGCCCCCTCTTCCTCTCTGACGGTCCAGCAGGTGGGGCAGGGCGGCCTCCCCTGGGCACAGTGCCTCTGCTTGTGAGACTAAACAGGGAAGGTCGGCTCAGCCACACAGGATCTCCTCCCAGGATCCCCCGGCATGAGACAGGGTGGAGTCGCCCCGTTCAACCACAGTCTCCCAGCGCAAAGCTAGAAACTGCTCCGAGGAAACTGAACGCCCATAAGACCCTAAGACTTTTGTCGTCAGCCACCAAGCAGAATGTACATCCCAGAGATGACTGGGTGTGGAATCTAGGGTGGGCTAGAATTTGAACTAGATCAGAGGCTATTTCAATGAGCTGTTATGGTTCCTAAGCTGTTTTTCTATGCCTCCCCCACTTGTAAACAGTTAACAGAGAAGGAAAGAACTCCATCTCAGAAATCAGTGTGAGTCTTTAGTTTATCTGTGAAAACAGGAAATGGGTGGTTTTTAGAGAAATGAATGCCCCCTGATTCACACATTGTTAAGAATATGTATTTAGCCCATCTTGGTAATAAATAAGCCTTATATTTATTTATATGTTGTTTTTCACACTTTCATTACCCCATGTGTTTTATGTTCTTTTACAGTCATTTCATTATTTCTGCTTCTTAACAGTGTGAACCAGGCAGATATTATAATCATCACTTTAGATGAGAAAACTGAACCTATGCAAAAATATTGATTTATTTTGCTTAAAATTAGAAATGAAGCAAAGATGTCTATTATCACTATGTTTTTTTAACATTGCTCTGACAGATTTTCCCAATGCAGTGACATGTGAAATATTTAAAAAATGAACTTATTATAAATGACAAAATCACTATTGGCAAGAAATACATCACCTACATAGAAACCCTTAGAATAATTGGAGTTTTAAGGAAAAGTAGCCAGAAACAAGTTAAATATAGAAAAATTAATTCCTAAGTTATGAGAAAACAGAATGGAAGAAAATTACTTTCCTAATAGCAAACAAAAATATAAAATACAAGGGCAAATCTGAACAAGAACTGTACAGAACTTGCAGCAGGAAAACCACAAATATTTCCTGAGAGACATTAAAACATTTTCTAGAACTGTATCTTGGTCATTGATGGGAAGACGGATACAGTAAAGATGAATCTTTTTCCAAATTAATTTAAAAGAGGAACACAAATGCAATCACAGCCCCAATGGATATGGTAAAAGTACCTGGCAGAATCATTCTAAATTTATATCAAAGATAAATAATAAAGAAGAGCTAAGAAATTATCGGAGGAGGAGAAGAGTGACGTGGGGAAACTCTCCCTCCCAAAAAGGGTCATTTAACCAACGACTTTTTCATTTAAAAGGGAAAATTACAAACTGTGGGAAAGGGACATTTAATTAAAAGGTTTAGGAAAAATGCCCATGCGTGTAATAAAACAGACATGTTACAGGCACACCTCATGTGATACAACAAAGTAAATCCCAGAGGGAGGAAAAATGGCCTCGTACAAAAATTTAAACACAAATATGCAAACATCTTAAAGTAAGACTATTTTCATATATATTTAGGCTGTGAATTCCATGAGGCGAGAATCACGTCTGTTTTTCTGAATGAATGAATGAGAAAATCCCGAAACAGTGACGGGGGAACAAGCACAAAGACAATATGGATTGCTGTGATGATTTAAAACATTTTTTAAAATAAGAGGTAAAGAAATCTGGAAAAAGACTGTAAATACTATGATCAAAGATTAAATCTTAATATTGAGAGATTTTATTAGAAAATAATAAAAAGCATTTGAGAAAAACAGAGAACATTTCAAATTGTGGTTTGGAAGAGTCAGGAGAGACACCCACTGTGACCGTCCTGCAGCTCTGAGGACCCTCTGTGGCTGGTGACATACATTTACACCAGCCTTCGTCTGGGCTGGACTCTCTCCAGCAGCTCAGACACGGAAGTATCGATCTCAACACACTTTCAATACTTTGACATCCTCATTATCTAGGGATGGCGCTGCCTTACCCAGATCCCTTTATAGAGACACACTTCAGTCACTGTTTGCTGAGCTGAGGTTTAGTAAAATCTTTACCAAAAAAGGTAGAATTTCACACTAACTTGGCTCACAAAAATAAAATGGAATAGGTTTGTTTTTCCCGAAGAATTGATTAATTCATCTGATATATAAATAAAACATTACTGTGCAAGAAAGATTAAAAATCTATTCGATCGTGAATTTTTGTGGTTTCAGCACCAGAAAAAACTCTTCTATTTCAAAAGCTTCCAAACATACATGCACACACACACACACGCACATTGTGAAGGAAACCAAACACCCAACCTAACTTCTCAAAACCTTGACATTCAGTTCATGGGTGCTCATTACCTTGGTCATCAAGCATCAAGAAGAAAGGTGAAGCCACTCAGGAGTTAATGGAAAATTAATGACGTCGGGGAGACAGGAAACAACACCAAATTAAACTGACTAAATTAACAGGGAAAATCTAGAAAAAATAAAAATACACAAAGAAATAGATTAAAAGGCAAAAACAATTATTTTCCTTTAAAAAGATAAAATAATGTAATGGCACAAAGTAGAAGGGCAAATATGTCTTAGAATTTTGTTCTGTATTTCTGATTCACTAACAGAATAAATGCTCTTTCTTTAAAAACTAGAAAACAAGATTCTGATTAGCACGGCCGACTGAAAGACGTGTCATCCCCTCACTGCTCTCCAAGCCCTGCTGAAGTCACCGACGGGAAGTTTTTTTTGATTTTTTGTTTTTGTTTTTATCCATTACAGCACCAGGAGAAAAGCAGCCCACCAACAGATCGAAAACAGGGAGGGGATTCTATTGAACACAGAGCACATGGGAAGTGATCAGTGGTAAACCCCAGTAAGCTGAAGTGCCAGCGATTCCGAGCGGACGAGAAAGAGGGCCTTCGTGAAAGTAAGTTTCCCAGGAGAACCCCATAATAGCCCCAAGATCAGACGAGTAAAAAGATCAGGTCATGGACAGTTCAGCCCAGAAATTACCTGAAGGCTGGTCTCCAAATTACCCCGATAAGCCCCGCCTCCCAGTGCTCACTTCCTTGTGTGGGCCCCTCCCTCATCCAATCTGGGTGAAGAGGATGGGGGTTGGGGGCACCACACAAGGTCTGAGTCTAGCCTTCGAGAGGACTGGTCGGTTCCGTTTCCCCCTTTTGAAATGTGCCCCTTTAGAATGTTCTGAGCTGCCCTTGTGAGAAGCCCAGCTCCACTGCTGAAGAGACCACCTAGAGAGACACACGTGAGCAAAGGCCACGTGACCCACAGGTAAGCTGCTCCCACCCCCTACAGGAAAGCCCAGGTGCCTGAGTCCCAGTGCCCCATCCCCCGCACGGACACTAGAGCCAGGGCCTCTCAGATCAGAATCTGCGTCACTGCCAAGGGGACCCAGGTACACAGCACAGCCATCAGTACCATTTGGCTTACAGTTCCATCTAGGAAGTGAGTAATTAGGAACCATCATACACTGGGGGAAGCAGCATGAAAGGCCAGTTCCCATCACGGAGGGGGAAGGGAAGAAGAAAAGTCAAATGAATGAGCTCAGAGGAGTATGAAAGGACCTACTGATTAATTTAAGACAGGATCTAATAAATTTATGAACATTAAAAATATGATTTCCAGGGTGAAAAACTCAATTAAAAAGAATAATTAGACAAAGCTGAATATCAAATTAGGAATGTGGAAGACTGGAAGAGTCTCCCAAAACTCAACCCAGAAGGACAGAGCTGAGAAGTACGGGAACATCTGAATGAGAACAAGGACTGACTGCGAAGCCCCAAAACCTAACAGCGTCTTCAAGGGAAACAAAGATACAGGAGGGGAGGAAGAAACAAAGCGTCAGTGGAGTGATGCTCCCTGTGTTGAAAAATGTCTGGAGTTTTTGGTTTGTTTTCTTCTGTTTTGTCTTATTGAAAGGGCTTATCAAGCACTAAACAAGAAGAATGAAGAGTGACACCTTCCTGGATTCACCCTGAAAGTGTCTGCAGAGAGAAGAGAAGATTATCCACAGGAATCAAAGCATCAAGTTGGCATCAGCCGTCTTATTTGCAAAAACAGGTCCTACAAGGAAACAGAGCAATGTTACAAGGACAAGGAATGAGAGTTTCATACCTAGAATTTCATACCTAGTCTGACTATCAGTCACGTAGAAGGCAAAATACGGATACTTACAGACCATCAGTGACCGGGAGATTTAGCCAACTTTTTACAAGACTGACTTAAACATTTACACTGGCAAATTTGAAAAGTGAATCTAATAAAGAAGAAGATAGTGGGTATAAGAAATAATGGTGAGAAAAATAACCAAAAAGTTATAACTTTAGAATAGAATTATTTTTATAATATAGCCATAGATGATGTGATTTTGAAAAAGTAAAATCATAATGCTAATAACAATAATATGAACTGAAAATTCTGAATTACATCAACAAAGTATGGGAGATGGAGAATCTGAGATCATAAAGGGTGTCTACTCATATTTGAGGAAGCTGAAATGTAATATTAGACCAAAAAGTCAAGACAAAGAATATTTAAGACAAAGAATGGTATCTTACATAAAATCTCTGTCCTTTTGGTTAATAGTATAAAATCCCATATACTGAACAACATAACATCAGAATATATAAAAAAAAGAATACACATACATATAACACAGAATATATAAAACAGTATATATATAAAAGACTATATGAAATATAGAAAACAAAAATGGGAAAAACAGAAAAAACTAGCTTGTTCAGAGACACAGAGTGAGATTTTAAGATACCTCTTAAAAATTACAAAGTGAAAAATGAATAAAGAGACAGAAGATTAAAATATCAACTTAAAAGCTTGATGAACAGGGTACAAAGAGAGCTTTGCCCACAACAAATGGAGAATCCATGGGTCTTTCAAACACTTGTGGAATATTTATTTTAAGATTTTGCCCTAGTTTTAGTGCTTAAAGAAAATTCAATGGATTCCACAAAAGTAGAAATCACAAGGTTGACATTCTCTGAATCCAAAACAATAAAACTAGAAGCCAATAACCAAAGAATTGCCCCAAAACATCACTACTCAAAAATGCGGACCAGAACCTCTGAATAACTTGTGCATGCAAAGGAAAATAAAAATCGAAATTAAAAACACTTAATAATGAGGGCGCTTCATGTCGAGACCCGTGAGCACAGGCAAAGCAGTCCTCAGAGGAGAATGCAGAGCTTTAACAGGTTTTCAGGAAAGAAGAAAGACTACAAGTAAACTAGCTATGCATTCAAGACATTGGAAAAATAACTAAAAAACCTCAAGTAAATATGAGGAAATAATTATGACAAAAAACAAGAGACACCATTCCTGTGCCACATACTTCCAACTAAAAATAATGAAAATTGTAATATTCCTTAAATGCATGAAAACTTGTTAATATGGTAAGGCATACAGTTGGCCAACAGGCACATGAAAAGATGCCCAACACTGTTAACCAGGGAAATACAAATCAAAACCACAGTGAGATATCACTTCACACCTGTCACAAATAACAAATGTTGGTGAAAATGTGGAGAAAAGAGAACCCTTGTGCACGGTTTGTAAGAATGTAAATCGATGCAGCCATTGTGCAAAATAGTTGGAAATCTCTCAAAAGACTCAAAATAGAACTACCATATGATCCAGCAATCCCACTCCTGGCTATATATCCAAAGAAAATGAAAACACTAATTCAAAAAGATACATGCACCCGAATGTTCATGGCAGCACTATTTACAATAGCCAAGATGTGGAAGCAACCTAAATGCCTATCAACAGATGGATGAATAAAGGATATATGGTATATATTTATATGTACATGATGGAATATTACTCAGCCATGAAAAAGGATGGACTTTTGCCATTTGCAACAACATAGATGGACTTGGAGGGTATTATGTATCGTGAAGTCAGACAGAGAAAGGCAAATACTGTATGATATCACTTACATGTGGAATCTAAAAAACAAACTAGTAAATATAACAAAAAAGAAACAGAATCACAGGTATCGAGAACAAACTAGTGGTTAGCAGTTGGAAAAGAGAAGGGGGAGGGGCAAAATAAGGGTAGAGGATTAGGAGGCACAAACTGTTAAGTACAAAATAAGTAGGCGGCAAGGATGTATTGTGCAGCACAGGGAATGCAGCCAATATTTTTGTAATAGCTATACATGGAGTATAACCTTTAAAATTGTGAATCACTACATTGTACACCCAAAACTTTTATAATATTGTAAATCAACTATACGCCAATTTTTTTAATTTAAAAATTTTTCAAACCTTAGTACACAAAAAATAAAATATTTATTTTGAAATAATTGTAGAGTCACATGCAATTGAAAGAAATAAAGCAAAGAGATTCCTTGTATCCTTAAAAAAAAAAGAAAAGAAAGAAAGAAACTTGGCAATATTGTAAGGAAATAACAGTCCAAAATACCAGTCCAAAATCTAAGGAAAGTGAGAACTCAGAAAGATAAGCCAAGCCCGGGAGGCAAAGGACCTCAGAATCATAAAACCACACAACTGCATTCATGGTGTCAATTGTCAATGTACTATAATGTGTAACTTTGGACCAGTACATTTTAAATGTTGATAAGATGGACAGTTTTTTTCTTTACAAAATTCTGAATGTCCACAAGTGACTAAAGAAATGTAGAAAACCAGAATAGACCAATACCTACAAAAGAAATAAAAAAAGTAACCAAACACATGCATCCCATATCCCACCGGCTGGGCCCAGACTCCCAGGCACAGAGATTTCCTGTGCTGTTTAAACTGCCCCTTGGACAAAGGAGATGGCTGTCCAATGTATATATTTTTATTAATTCCTCTTGGTATCATGTGTTCTTTTCTACATTTTTAAGTGGTAATATAACACATTTGTTACCATTTTTTGGTGACAGAGCTAAATAATGGTACGATTTTCCTCTGTTTTATTTAGCTGTATCCCATAGATTCTGATACACTGAGTTTTCCTTTGATCGGTTTTAGAAATTCTGCAATTTTGTTTATTCCCCCTTTGACCCAAGAGTTGTTAATAGAAGGTTTTGTTTTTCCAGGTGGAAGAAACTTTGTTTCTTATTTTCTTAATTCCTAGTTTTATTGCATTTAGTCAGTGAGGGTAGTTTGTATTACTTACATTTTTTGGAATTTACTGAGGTTTTCTTTATGGCCTAATATACGGTCATTTTTCATGAATGTGTACTTGAAAAGAGGTACAAAATTTGAAACATATTCACAAAGTCTGCCTTATCCTCTGCATTGTTTGGCCTTCTACGTGATGAGTGGGTAAGTGAGTCCTAGCCAGATTTTCTGTCCTCTTGTTCTGTCAGGGACCTGCCCTCCTGTACATGCCTGTCTATTTCTCTTGTTCCAGTGAACCTGTTCATTTCTTCCTTCCTCTCCTGTGGTTTCAGTCACACAAGTTTCACTAATGAGTAATCTAATGCAGATACTAGTAATTTTTATATCTTCATCATAATGTGTGGCCTTTAGCTTTATAAAATATCCTTTTTTCGTCATTTAAGGTTTATGGGCCTGAATCCCACCCTGTCTTTTGTCAAATTGCAGCACCTGCTTTGTTTCTATTGGTATTTGCATCTTTACCAGCCCTTCATTTATATTTCTCCATTACTGTGTATTAGGCATATCGCTGGGATTCAGCTTTGAGTTGTCTTCTGCTTTGTGGGCCAATCAGACACCATTGTTTCAATGAATGAGTTAAACCTTTCTACATTTACTGGTATGACAATATTTTATTTGGTTCTTTCATATTGTTTCAAATACTATATACACATTTTATATGTCTGCACGTAGGTGTATGTATACAATGTATGCTATAATTCACACACATGCACACACAAGCCTTTCGCTATGGGGTCTTTTTCTCTACTGTTCTGGTATTATTTACCAGAACTGGTATTCGGAAGGCTTATATTTTTCTTCTAGTGTTTCTCTTATCACTAATACCTTTGTAGGACAACCTGTCTCTTTCTTTAATCAGCCAATCTCAATAGAGCCGGACATAAATAAGAAAAACCGAATATCAGATTGTGCAAGAGAATTAGACTTTAAGTCATCTATTTTCAGATTTAAAAAAAAGACATCTCTTTTTTTCTTTTTTTTTACAAAGCATATTCAGTTTACAACGTTGTGTCAATTTCTGGCGTACAGCATAACGTTTCAGTCATACATATACATGCATATATTCGTTTCCATGTTCTTTTTCATCATTGGTTACTACAGGATATTGAATACAGTTCCCTGTGCTCTACAGAAGAGACACTGTTTATCCATTTTATAAATAGTTAGGATCTGCAAATCTCGAGCTCTTAATTTATCCCTTCCCACATCCTTTGGCTTTCTTGCATAAAATGTTTCTGTTGAGAAGACTGATGCTGGTCTAATTTTCTTTCTCTTACAAATTATTTTGACAGCTTGCCTGGATCCTCAGAGAGTGTTTTCCTTATTTCTCAAAGTCCAGTACCTTTCCTAGGACACATCTGGAGCTTCTCCATTCTGGGTCAACTTGCTCACATAGGCAGTGCGCCCTTTTCAGTGCGTAGATTAAAGTCTCCCTTTAACTCAGGAAACTGGGAATGGCTCAAAACATGGCCCCCGTGTAGTCCCTGCCCTGCCTCCAGCTCAGGCCTGGGGGCGGAAGGTTGCTCAGGCCAGTTCTGGGTTTCCGACGGCGCTGCAGACCCCACTCTCAGGACAGTGCTCCCTGTTCACTTTGGGCTTGGCTGTTGCAGCAGTCACTGGGGAGGCTCCCTGGGGCCGTCGCTCCGCGCTGCCTGAGCCTCTCTCCCCTGGACCCCGCTGTGCCTGCCCCGCTCGACTTGTCTTCTGACTCCAGCATTCTCCCGCGGAGGGCAGCTCTTTCCCTTTGAACCTGTTCGCTGGTCACTTGCGAGTCCCAAGGACGAGGCTGTCGAAGCACCTTCGCAGCTCCAACACCCACCTGTACAACCATTCCTGCTCGCACCGGCAGCTCAGTCTGAGAACATCACTGTCTGGCCTCTCGTGGCCACATTTGCATATTCAAAGTGAGATGCTTGGTTTGGGGGATATTTGTAGTTTCCAAAAATAATAGATGCAGGGCCTCAGCCCCCCCACCCCCACCCCCACCCCCGACCCCTGCGCCAGCCAACACACAACCAATCCCTCGCTGCCGTGGCTGAGGGCAGCCTGGCAGCACCCGACCACATTCTGGGCTCAGCAGGAGTTTCCTGGTCATCCAGTTTTTGGAGTCTGCAGTTCAGTACCCTGCACTACCCTGTTTTGTTTATCTGGGATGCAGAGAGCATCTTGGGGAGATTCAAACCCACACATAACTCCAATGCCACACAGTCTAATCGATCTTTAAATGTTGATGGAATGAATTAACGATCAAAAAAGTTTTTAATAATTCCATAATTTACTTAAGAAAATACAGAACACTTACAGATGACAGCAACCATACTGAGTCTTTCCATCCAGAACTTAGTGTGTCTTATTTGTTTAAATCTTATTTTTATCTTTCTTGGCAAAATTTTGTGGTTTTCTTCTTTTGGTTCTATATTATTCTTCTTCGTATTTTTTCCTAGGTACTTTTTATTCTAGGTGGCTTTTGTGGACAGGAACACTAATCATATTTTCCACTAATGGGCCAGCTGCTTATAGATGATATGTAAGATTATCGTTGATTTTTATGTATTTATTTAGGAACAACACATTTTTATATTTTCTTGGCTAGACAAAAGGTTTTTATCACACATAGAAAGATCAAACATGTTTATCTGTTGAAATGAAGTATCAGTGGGGACTTTAGAGAATATGATTTTAGTGACCAATTTTCAAATCAGGAGACCTTTTTTATTTTATGGTTTATGTTCATAATCTTCAGATAAATCACAGCTGATTTAATCAGTAGAAATATGAGAGGATTTGATCCACTGGTCTGAAATATCTTTGAAAATGACATAATTCTTTGTAATAACAGGTTATTCTTTGAGCAAGATCTTGTCAATGGCCCCTTTGGAGATGTTCGGAGAAACTGTATCTGTTTATAATCTGGTATTCGAATCTGAACAGACGTTTGCCTACTAGAAAAAGAAATTCTTTGGAAAACTCACTCTGCATAGTTTTGATTATAAAAATTCTGTGAATCAAACAATGAAAACACACTTGGACATCTGAGCAGCCACCATCTGCTCAAACAGAAAAGTCCCAGAGAAGACGCATGTGCCTCTCTCTCAAATTCTCCCTGAGAACAGTCCTGGGAGCCGGGCTGCCGCCAGGCCCGTCACCCAGGGAGTGCGGGAGCCCCGAGAAGGGCCCGTTCCCAGGCAAAGCTAATTCTACAGTGGAAGGAAGAAGCAAAATGAGGTGTTTCCAAGAGTAAAGAGCAAAGGACAGGAGAGGAGACGAGGCAAGACAATGATGGGTCCCAGCCATGCGCCCGCAGTCAGCAGTGAGGACCAGCCCTCGCCCGCAGTCAGCAGTGAGGACCAGTCTGGCAGGAACACCCCGGTCAGCAGGCCCCACTCTGTCTCGGTGGGGACGCGCCGCAGTGTGAATTAGGTCATACAGACAACACCTCCAGCGACAGACAGTCGCCAGTAAGTCGCCTGCAGGATCTGGCTCTCAGGGATCATCTTGCCTCCACAAGCAATGAGAAATGTCTCTGCTGGAACATGTGTGCCTCCTCTTAGGTTAAAGCCACAGTCACCTAACCCGGAACCCCAGACCCTCACTAACCCTCCTTAACCGTGCGATGGGCAGTGTGTTTTCTCAGCCATACGATGAACAGTTTGGACGAGATGAGCTTTCATGGCTCCTTTCAGCTCTGACTCCCACGACGGAAGTGCCCATGTTCCAATTCATTCACCCAACAATGACACACTTCCATGAGAGCGCCAGCAACCTCCAAGGCAGGGAGCAAACCCAGGGAAGAAGAGTAAACAGACAAGGTGGCGGGGGCTGCAGTTGGGCACAAGGGTTTTCTTGGGGAGATGGAAATGTTCGAAAATTAGACGGTGGTTGCCTAACTCTCCAAATGCACTAACAAATAACTGGACTGGACACTTTAATGAGTAAATTTTATAGCATGGGAAGTTCGTCTCAAGAAATCCATTTAAAAAGGAAAAAGAAAAAAACAGAGCAGCTGGGCCTTGTTCTACAGTGCTTACAGAAGGATAAGCAAGAAGGCGTGGGGGGTTGGGTGTGGCAGCAGAGGACGCCCCTGGGGATGCTGCTGGACCCGTCCCGACCTGAGAAGTACCAGCAGGTCCCCTGAGTCGGTGATGACTCGGAATGCCTCAAACGTTTCTCTTCCTTGAGCCGCACTCTCGCCCTCTGTGTCAAGGCCTGTGCGGACACCGCTGGTGAAATCAAAGCTGACTCCTGTCGCTGGGGCAGGTCTCTGCCCGGGCTGGCAGCCACCCAGCCAACCAACCACGTCGACAGGCAATCTCTCTCCACTGCGTCCTTTCCACGTCCCCCAGGAAAACCACGCCAGGAAGGTAACCCTCCGTGGGGAGGACGACGCAAGAATCAGAAGATGGCTACTCATTACTGCGCTTGCAATTATTTCAAATTTTGATTTTCATAATAACTCTTCATGGTGCTGTTGACCAGAGGGAAATTTTATTCCCAAACGTGCCCATGTCAAATTTGCCATTATCTTTCAGGAAAAAAAAAAGTCAAATGGAAAGGCTTTTAAAAAGAGATAAAGTTTACTCATTGGAAATTAGAAATGAATATTTATTGTCAGATCTCTGTCTAGATTAAAACCTTTTATTTAACACCAGTTGAAAGTGTAAATTATTCACATGTTTACATTTCAGTGACGTCTGTTCTCTCATGATTCCGTTTTCTAGAGTGTATTAGTGGTACGATAATGAAATGCCTCATCAGCTTGGAGGATTAAGCAAACAACTAACTGCAACTTTTTCAACACTGAATAAAAAGTAGAGTGGTCCCCAACAACTTGTTTTGTCAGTTTAATGCAATATCCAGCTAACTTCCCAAAACATAGCAATTAAAGAGAGGGCTTCCAACAGCAATGGAAGCGCCTCCCAGCCTCCCACAGACATGCAACGGGACCAGGACAGCAAAATGCTGCTCTCACACAAATCATGGTTTCTGGCAAGATTCAGCGCTGCCAGAAGGGAGGAGAACTAGAAAAAAGAGAGCGCGTGGTCCCCTCCACTTCTCCGGCCAGAAGGGATGAGCTCTTGCTGGGTGAATGGCATTATAGACTTGCTCCCTGCATCCTTCCCCTTAGATTATTGCTTAAGGAAATTTTATCATAATCAAAATAATCCTTCATCTGTTTATAGTGCTTTAAGTTTACAAAATACTTGCACATATGTTATCCCACCCAAGTGATGTGCTTTTTCTGGAATATGAAAATCTTTCTATGCCTGGAGATAAATGAACACGCATATTGAAAATCAAGAATTTTATAAAACACACCACAAATTATCAGGAACATTGTAAATCAACTCTACTTCAATTAAAAAAAAATCCCATACGGAAAAAGTTAAATGAAAAAAAAAAGAATTTTATCAAACAAATCTGTTTTCCAGAACTTCCCTTGAGAAGGTTTTACAGGTCCTTCAGCAGCTCCTTGCTGCCCATACCTGCAAGTGTCAATAACCTACGGCACCTACGCCCCTCGTTGTCTAAGCCTCTGCGTCCACGGAGATGACAGTGCGTTTTTTGCTGCTATGTCAAGCATAGCTGCTGGCCTCGAAGAAGTCAGGGAAAGGCTTTCTTTGGAATTAAGTCATAACACCTATCTTCAAAGTGTTTACCATCTAGTCGGGAAAACAAAACGCTCATAAAATGGAAACTAACCAAACGCTAAGCAATGACCAGAGAGGCCTTCTTCCCAAGGAGAAACCCTCAGGGCCCGGGCAGCGGAAGAGACCTCGCTGCCTGCCTGGAGTGCTGTTCAGAGAAAGGAAGGAGGGAGGCGCCCACGCCGCGGGTCCTGGGGAGCCGTGGGGTGGGGGACTCAGGGCGAGAAGGCCCCAAGCCTCTGCAGGTGGGCGCGCACAACCTCCTCTACGTGGACCGTACATTTTGAGCAACAGGGGTCCCCAAGGATAAAGGTGCCATGCAGATGGGGCCAGATTATGAAGAGCCATGAGTTACAGGCTGGAGTCTCTATTTGATCTTGTAATTAATCAGGAATCCAAAGAAGCAGCAGCAGCAGCCTTAACCCTTTTCAGCGAGGTCTCAGCACGCCCCACCTGACAGGGGTGTGAGCTGGACGGAAGAGGAGGGAGTGCGGGAGAGGAAGCCGCTGTGACAACCGTCTAATAATTTCAGCGGCAGGTGATTGAGACCTAAACACGGCTGGCGGCAGCAAGGGGATGGCAGCGAGAGACAGGTGTGCACGTGACACGCGGAGCCACCAGCCCGGCTGACGGGTGGATCCCGACGCGGGTGACTTGAACATCACGGTGGCACGGCTGACGGCGCCGGGGGCTGGCTTGTCTGGAAGGAGGTGAGGCCGGTGAGACATGCTGCGTCTGAAGTGACAGCCTGACATCGGAGGGAACGAGCAGCAGCGCCGGCGCGCCGAGCCGGCTCAGGAGGAGTCGGGACGGGCGGGGCCATCGCTGTCGTCACCTGCACAGAAGTGACAACTGAAACCAGGGAGCAAAGGAGCACTCCCCCACGGAGGGTGAGGGCGGGGGGCCCACGCCGGGGCCCGGTTCAGGTGAGCGGCCGCAGGGACAAACAAGAGGCCCTGAGAAGCTGGGCCAAGAGCCCCAGGGCCGAGGGGCTCCCAGACGTCAGTCGTTTGGAAAAACGCCCTCTCCAGCTTGCCTTCACCCCTTTATTCCATCTGGGGTGCAGACGCTGGTATCCATTCTAACCTCCCAAACTGACCTTCTGAACTGTTTAGTTGAATATGACACAACGTGTGGAATAAAATTTACCAGATTAAGATACTCTGCCATCATCCCCTGGGTCATTAACACGTGGCTTTTCATCTAATAAGAGATGCAGGTATTCAGGGTCTTTCCTTTGACAACCACCCACCACCCCGTGAAATAAACTGAACAAACCCGCTCTGTCCTAGAGCATCTCTTTAATACACAGCACATTCTCTCAACTTGAAAAAAAAAAGTCACCCTTCTGAATAAAGCATTCTATGAAAACTGGTGCGACAGAGGCTGGTCCAAAATGGGTACCCGGGACACCCCCACGGGCCAGTATCGGCAGGTGTGTGCGATCACATGGGGCCTGCGGGGTCCCACAGGAGCCCGGCGCCCGGCCCAGTCTGGGCTCTGCTTCCTGGGCTCCCCTCAGTCCCCCTGGGTCGTTTCTCCCTTTCCTGACATGGTCCAGATCATGCTGCCCCTGGGGATCCAGGCAAGATCCTCCCCACAGCTGAGCTCAGCCTGTCCCCACAGATAGGAGCATGTCTGCCCCTGCTCAGACCCCTCTGCTCCACTCCTGGAATTCTCTCTAGCCCGGGAAGCACAGGCAGGCAGGTATGAGTCCCGTTGACTGAGTATTTACCCTGCACACCCCCTTTCATGTCTCCCTGCTGACGGCACGCTCCCCACCAGCTCCCTCACCTGCAACTTTGGGAAGAATCGGCAGGCAGTGCCCACAGCCCTGCTCAGAGGCCCCAGCCACTGGGCTCCCGGAGCCACTCCTGAGTCCGCTGTCCACACACAAAGCAGGACGCTCTAGCAAATCTGCTGTTTTTGTGGTCACTTTGCATCTTTGCCATATTGCCCCAAGTGGCCTCCAGTTTCTTGGCTTACAAAGATGCTGTCGCATGCTTAACATCCCAGAACTCACTCATGTCAGAACTGGGAGGAGGGACCATGCCTTTTTTTTTTTTTTTTTTTTTTTTTTTTGCATTAAGCCCATTTTATAAAGGAGACAAAGCTAGACCAAAGACACAGTACTAGTTATCAGCATCGGGGTGCCACCCCCTGCTCCGGGGCCCTGCCCCCTGCACTGTTCTCTCTCTTGCCTGGGGTGGCCAGGATGTGTTATCTGAGAATTGTTGTGAGGCAATTTGGAAATTCTTATGAGGAAGTCAAGAAGGCAGAACCTCCTGGTGGTGTGTAATTCACAGAGAAGGAAATCGTTATTTTTGGACAAGAACATTCTCTAAAGATATAACTAGGTCCATAGGGAACGGCCTTCCATTTCCTCACACTGACCCTTTAAGTGCATATCGGGGGCGCCTGCAATGGGTGGCTTGGGAAAAGGAGCCTGGGTCCCTTTCCCTGGACCTCTTCCCTCTTCCCAGCGCTGTCATGACCCCGTCTTCTCCCAGGTCACCTCGTCCCTGGACAGACCCTCCCCTCGCTGTCTTCCTCTCAGAAGAAGGCACTCTTGCTTGTTACCCACTATTCCAGGATCATTACAAATAGAGCCTCTTTGCCTCTCGTGGATAACAAAATAAAAGGTTACCATTTATAGGGCAGGCCACCACGAGTTAAATATGTATTCAATTTACCAACCCAGAAACTCACAGGAGATACTTTTTCCTTCTTCAGATGGGCAGCCCACCCCCGCCCCACTTCTCCCAGCAAGTCTGAGGGACCTAGTGGGGACCTGCACCCAGCCGCATGGGCAGTCACATGACCAGCGGGCTCTACTCATTCAAGGCAATAAACGCCCTTTTTAATGACTCTAGGTCGAGATGACTTACCAGCAAAAGAGAATCGTCATAACAGAAAATGCCTTTGTTATCCATAGCTCTTACTCTCCACTGCATTTTGTGCTGACACAGATTCGCAATTTTATCCCATGACTTTCGTGAGCCTACCTTTCTAAGCCAGACTTGAATTTTTGTTCTTAATTTTGCAGACTCTCCATTTCAAATTGTGTCCTATACTTTCTCTGGGCCCACTTTCAATACCAGCAGAGTCTGCTTAACAAATGGGTTTGTCCATTCACTTAACGAATCTGTACCATGCCCCAACGGAACTCTTTTGGTAATCCTGGCAACACAATAATAAATGAGGTGGACAGGGTTCCTTTTCTTCTACAAAGTAAGTCTAAAAGGAGAATTTGACATAAATAAATGGTTAAATTATAAACGTGATCAGCGCTGCAAGAAAAACACAGGACGCTGTGTGATGGGGAGCTTCACCTCCTTTTTGGTGGGGAGGAGGGTCAGAAAAGACGGGGTAGAAAATAGCCTGAAACAAAGGGTGAGTGAGCAGGGCAGGAAAGTTAAGGGGGGGGCTCCCAGCACAGAGACCAGGAGATGGAACCATGCCAGGACGTCAGGGGTATTTTGAGAGGGGAGGAGTGCGGCCCAGGCGGTCATCAGGAGAGCACACGTGGGCAGAGACAGTCACCAGGCTCTGGGGGGGGCCTGGGCAGGCAGTGCTGGTGGCCGGGCGAGAGCGACGGCAGAGGGGCCGGCAAAATACAGACAACTGGAAACACGCTGGGGGTGGAAGTTTCAACCTGCTGGCGGGGCAGCAGGAGGGGGCTAGTGTGATTCCTGGGAGGAGGAGGAAGATGAGGGATTCGGGAGAAACTGAGTTGACTGGGGAAGGTCATGAGTCCTGACATCTTCAGCTTGAGATCCCTGAGGTGTCGCCAGGCAAGGCAGGAGGGATGCTGACACATGAGTCTGCTTCACGGACAGAATGCGAACTGGGGGCCAATGGCTTGTAGACAATGGAAGCCCCAGGCTCCGGATGAGGTCCCTTGGGAGCATTTGTAGAGCGAAGAGAAGAAATGAGCCTGAGCACCTTCAATGATCTAGTAAGGAAAGATCCCGGGACGAGGCGTTGGGGTCCACTGTCCGTCCAAGGGAGGTAGCAAAAGAGACCGAGAGCTCCCCGCAAGGGACAGCTGTGAAGGGGCGCAGGGACGAATCAGGCTGTGACAGAACCCACGACTGGCAGCAAACAGGGCAAGAAGACAGCACTGCTGGGCGAGGACGCAGGGTTCAGGGAGGGCGAGTCTGTTCTGTTTTAACCCATGGATGTGTGCACAGGAGAGGGAGGCTTTTAAATGGGAGGAAATAGAGTCGTGATGAGAAGGACCTAGTAGAGAGGAGAGAGCTGAAGAAACAGGAAAGACGAGCTAATGATGTGCTTTTACTGAGGAAACAGAAAAGATTCAACCCAGAGCCTTGGGTGGGAGGGACGCTAATCTACGCCCTCCTTGTGGGGTCAAGAATACGTCATGGCCACAGAGAACGTCTTTACAGAGTCACTGTCACTTGTTCTCAACTCTTTGGCTACTCTAAAAATTCAGAGTAATTTCACCACCTACTGAGGCTGTTCTAGTGGCTACATTGTTATCTGCATCACACTCTGTAAGGAGCTTTTAAATACAGGATCTCATTTGATACAATAACTCAAGGAAAACACGCTATACTTCCGGCACCGGCACCTGGCACCGGCTCTGGCTCTGGTCCTGCCCCGATCCCAGCCCACTGGCTCCTCCTCGCCTGCCACGGGGCAAAGGTCAAGTCAAAGAGAGAAAGCAAGCAGTCCTCGGCTTCTGCACACTCTGAAAACTGATGTTTCTCCCACCCACTTCCTCCCGCTGTGACATATCTTCATAAGCACATGTGAATAAATAAATAAAGCGCAGTGATTAGGACAGAGGTTGTATCAGTTAAACACCAGGGAAGTTCTGTTACCAAAGGGACCATCAGTCAGGGCGGCTGGGCCATCAGCTCAGGGCTCTGGGAGGGCACGAGGGACTGCAGCTTTGCTGGAAGCGTCTGCGGATGCAAAAAACCAGTCCAAGGATCTGTCACTGGCATCGCAGTGACACTAAACAAAAGTTATTATTTTTTTCCGTTTGGTCTACACTTTAGAAAACCGTTTATACAACATTTTTCTAGCTCCAAATGCAGTTTGCGTATTTAATGTTAATCTGTATCACAGTATAAATAGTATTTCAGTCAGTAAACAATGCATAAAGATGTATATATTGTGTTCTATGTCTGCATACATTTTATTTTAATGAACATGTTTCTTCCAAAAAAAAAAAAACACAGCACTTGCGGTGGTTAGTGTGTTTTTCAGTATTTCTGAGCAAATATTTACTCTTTTGATTCTGACTATTCAGCTGAGCTGTAAACTCTCTGGAACTTCTTTAAAAAGACATTTGGGTTTGGGGGTTTTTTTGTTGGGTTTTTTTGTTTGTTTGTTTTTTGTCATTTCAGATGTTTCCTTTGTAGGTTTGTAGGTGAGGTAGGTGTTTTGGGCTATTTTTAATCAACTGATAGGACTTAGGGTAAAAATCCATTAGAGGCAGTACCCAAACTGATAGATGGTTATGTTCCTGTGGTTTTTCGTTAAATAGAGACAGCGACTTTGTAAGGAATAAAATGAACTCCTCCACTGTGCAAGGCAGTTCTCCCCTTGTCACACCAGCCCTCCTCTCCTCCTCCTGGAAATAAACCCGTTTACTTTGCACAATAACTAAACCAATGCTCTGCCCTCCCTCGTGTACTCACTTTTTAATTTAGAAGACTCTTGAAAAACACGAAGCAGAAGAATTTTGGCATGCTCTTCAGAACACACATAAATAAATCTTTTTCAGCAAATCTCCAAGGGTTTCAGGCAAAACTTTGTGAATGCCAGAGCAGAAAGCTAAAAACAATTTCGGGTTTGTTTGTCGAGCCAAAAAAGTGGACATCATGTCCAAAGTACAATTTGAAGCATTATTTTTTTGTATTAAAGGATCCAGTAACATGCATTTCCAACTCAAGAATTTGTCTGCAGAGTTTCCCAGGCATGTACTGCTTCTCCAAGTTTTTAACTCTTAACGGAGAAATCCAAACAGAACAAGCTCCAGTGAATACCCGTGCTTCCCCGGCAGCCCCTTTGGCTACTAAAGAAGCGAACCGTGTGTCTTGAGGGCACAGCACTCCCGTTTTTCTCTGAGATGATTTAAAACCACGAAAACAAATGCTGTGAGCACAGTTTTCTTTCCCCTAAACCTTCATGTCCTGTTCCGTCCCACGAAAAGGAATGAGGACCATGACGTAGGACAGCACACTGCACGGAATACAAGTTCAACAACACATGTTGAACCAAAAAATAGAAAAAGCCAGAAAGCACACGTTGTTTCTGCAGTTGTTTTTCATTGCTTCACTGAGGTATGACTGACATCCAAAAATCTGTAGGCATTTAATGTTTACAACTTGATGTCTTTGGAGATGATACTATGTTGTATGCTTGAAGATGTGTGGAAAGGGTAAATCTTATGTTGTGTGCTTGCCTTTTATGATTAATCTATTTTTCTTGTTTATAAGAAAAACGCAAACACGTTGTAAAAAGAATTTTTAAATGTGGAAAGAAACAAAGAGGAAATAGACATCGTGAGTATTGTCCAGCCCATAAGAAACACCTTTCTTTCTCTGTTCTCTGTGGACGACCTGACCTCCCCTCCGGCTCCCACACTTTCTAACCAGCGTCACCACTGCCTCTCACGAAGCCTGACCTTCCTGCTCGGAGGGGAGATTCTCTGCTGGGTTCATCTCCACCTCCCTCACTGCCAAGTCCGTGGCACCAAGCACAATGGACATACCTGGAAGGCACTCAGCAGATGTCTTCGAGTCAATAATCCCATTGTTTGAATGCTGCACATGCCTTGGCTGACACTGTAGGGAGGAAGGTACGAACATGCCCAACAAGTGCTTTTAAGCCTCTCTTCAGTGCTCCTGGAAGAATGGAGGCATTCACACAGATACTTTAAAGCCTAAACACCATGAGAGGTCTCCGTCGTGGATTTACAGTAAGGCATGTCGTCCACATTTGTCCACCCGGGTCTTTATTTGAACATCTGGTTTTCTGCCGTGAGGCTCCCCGTGGCTGGATGGAAGCCACTCTGAAACCTGGAAGCAATGCCTGATGTTCTCTAATTACCTTTATTCCCTCAAAAAGAAATAAAATTGACTGTCAGAAAATGAGGCAATGACTCATTTTGCGGATTGCTCTGATAATTTATTTTAGCCCAATTTCATCAGTTCCAGTGAACTTACATCAAAGAAAGTTTTGATAATTTAAGGAGTTTTGATCATTTAAGCTGACTGGTTTCATTTCAGATTCATTACTGATAGATCGAAACTTCAGCACAACTGGTAGGGCCTGGGGGCCGTGTGGCCCTGAGCTGCCACCCCGCGCTCCATGCCCCGTCCTGCTCTGCGCTCCGGCCATGCCAGCGCAGAGTCAGCGCGTTCAGCGTGCATCCTCTCCCCCGCCGGAGAGGACGGGCCACACTGCTTCTGTGTCTGCACACTCCCTCACCAGCCACTGCCTGGCTTAACCTACACTGACTGGAGATCTCAGCTCAAGGGCCACTGGCTCTAACAAACCATTCTTTACACCCACAGAAGCTCAGGCTCCTCTGCTGCACATTCCTGCAGAGTCGACCATCTCTGCTATCTAACTGCACTTGTCTTTTAGCTTATCATCTCTTTGCATTTATCACTGAGGTTATTTGGCCAAAATCCACTGAGACCAAAAGTCTCATGGGAGCACAGTCACCTCTGTTTCCCCATCAAGGAGAGACTCAAATGTTAAATTAATATATGATGAATAAATAAATGAATGGACACTCAATATATCCCATAACCTACTCTGTCTACTAGAAACCTCACTTCCTCACTCATTACAATAAATTTCCTACCTTCTTTTCTCTCTTCAAGCTTCTGACATTTTTCCCTCCACTGTCTCCCTCCCCTGATGACCTTACCACATGCCTCAAGGGGCCAAACCCACAGTCTGTCACCCTCCCATCACCAACGCTATAATCCAATAAACATCTGCTCCCACCTGTTCCTCAAAACAGATGGAACAAACAGGAAAAAATACAGCAAAACAGCAGACCTAAATCCAACCATATGACAATTACAGTAAAAGCAAATGGACTAAAAACTCCAACTAAAAAGCAGCTACTCTAAGACTGGGGATGAGAAAGCACCAAGAGTCAACTATATTATGTCTAGAAGAGATTTGCTGTGACTGTAAAGACGTAAGTAGCTGAAAGTGAAAACAAACATAAACTATACATTAGTAAACATGAAAACGATGGACTACATCAGACAAAATATCCCCTATGATACGTTCCTTTGTAACGTCAGCAAATAGACTTTAAGAAAGGCAATGTTACCAGAGATTAGGAGGACATTTCATAAGAAACCATGGCTATACGTAACAATATGGAGGAATCTCAAAATAATTATGCTAGGAGAGAACAGACAAAACAGAATAAGCACCTATTACTTCATATACATAAAATTTTAGGAAATGAATACTAAGCTACAGTAACAGAAAGCAGACCAGGGGTTGTCTGAGGTGGGGCGGGGTGTGTGAGGGTGGGAGTAGCAAGGGCGGAGAAGGGGTTACCGAGGGGCACCATGAAACTCTTGGGATGGATGTGTCTGTTACCTTGATTATGATGGACAGTGGTTTCACAGATATATATATATACACACACACACACATATATATATATGTCAAAAGATTTTGAATTTCAATATACACAGTTTGATGTATGTCAGTTACACTTCCATAAAGGTTTTAATCAGTCACTATTTCTACATTTTAGCAGCAACAATTGGAAATGGAAACTTATATAATTCCACTTACAATAGCCTCAAAAACATGTAATATTTAGGAGTAAGCTTAACAAAAGACATGAGGAACCTCTATACTTAAAACTACAAAATTTTGCTGTGAGAAATTTTTTAAAAGACCCAAATAATTAGAAAAACATATCATGTTCAGGGATTAGAAGAATTAGTATCATTAAGACATACATTCTCTGCAAACTCAGTTACAGATTCAATGCAACCCTATCCGTGTTCCCCCAGGCTTTTTTATAGGAATGGACAAGCTGATTCTGGAATTTATATGGAAATGCAAAGGGCCTGGAAAAGTCAAACAAGGCTGAAAAAGCACAACCAAGCGAAGGACTTCCATATCTGAACTCCAGACTTACTGTGAAGCTTCGAGTACCCAGACAGTGTGGAGCTGGCACAGGAGCACACAGACTGCAGCAACAGAATAGAGAAATAGACCAACACTGGTTTGATCAACAGATTTTTTTCTGACAAAGACACGAAACAATTCAAAAGGAAAATTAAATTCAGCAAATGGTACTGGAACAAGTGACATCCACATGGAAAAACTTTAATTTTGAACCCCCTACTTCTGCACGCCATACCAGAAAAAATTCAAGATGGATCATAAGTCTACATACCTTTACAGACCGTAAGTCTATGAAGCTTTTAGAAGAAAATATAGGAGAATGTTGTTGTTGCAACCTACAGGTGGAGATTTACAAAGGTAAAATGTTCCCTTTCTTTCAGTCTTAACATGTAGAATTTAGGACCATATGGAACCCGGACATATGACCTAACCTGGTCTCCCAGGGAAATCAGCGGAGAGAAGGACGCTGGAGCCTGGGAGCAAGCTCTTTGGAATTCAGAAAACACTGGGCTGTCCTTATTGACGGATGGTAAGTGGATTAGATGCTCCCCAATTAAACAAGCTGAACGCCCACCCTCAGGCTTCGAGCCAGGCAAGACTTGTTGAGAAATCCACTTTTCCAATTTGGCTTTAACAAGAAAAGAAATTTATAAATGGAGATGTCAAAACAATTGTAAAGAAAAATGTCAAATGGAAATTTAGATAATTCTGTTCCTTTAGTGGGAGTTCTGAAGCTACAGATAACATGGCCAAAGCAAAGAGGGATGGAGCCAAAACGGACTTCACCAAGATGCGTCATTACTGCAATTTCCAGAACCACCACTCATCCCAGAAAGCTCGTCACGGACAAGAGAGCTGTGCACACAGCGGGGCCCTTGGGGCTGACACGGCCCTCGCCCAGCAGTACATGCTGTGGTCTGAACTGTCAGCATGTCTGCACATCCCAGGACAGGTGACACGTGCTGTGATCAAAGACACCAGAAGAAAGAAAAGAGCACGCAGACAAGGCAATGGGCCCTCCCAGAAGTCCTGATGGCGATCATGCACTAATGAGAGAGCCCGTGTGCCTGGCTGGGAGTGACACACCAAGAACATCCTTCCCGAGAAGAGGGCTGAAATGATGAGATTACAGCGCCAGCAGTTGAAGGGAGTACAAATTGGGAGCTTCTTATTTTTAAGTGTGTCAAACATAAGTTACTAATCAGCAAGACCACGGGGATCCTCACCCACCACTGGAGACTGCCTCCCCGACACTGCCGCCATCCACGTCGGGTCCACGGTGGTTATGCTGTTGCGTCTTAGCCAGTTACTGCCGATAAGAAGTTCAACACCAAGTATACCTTGGTTTTTTTTGTTTGTTTTTCGTTTTTTTACCAGATGCATAAGCTGTAGGTCTACCTGGCAGCAACTTTAATGTCTGGGAGCCACAAAGATTTGATGATTGAAAATTATCCTCAAATGTGCAAACAGAAGATAAATGAGGTTAAATCTAAACTTGCCCAAAACTCTCCTACGTGTTAACCTGCGCCGGTTTCTCAGCGTGGCTCAGGCGGCTTGTGTATGAACTGCACCCCTGAGACCCGAAGGCAGGGCTGGACCTGGGACGCCTGGGGTCCCTCAACTGCTTCCTCACTGAGCAGCCATTGTGCCAGGAGCCAGGAGGGGACACAGACAGAACAAGGAGACTTTGTTCCCATCTCCAAGAATCCTACCACCCAACTGGGGGGAACAGATGGTAATAACTATAACAAAGCAGAAAAAGAAAGCTAATACAATAGAGACACAAAATACTAAAGAAATACAGAAAGCTGAGAGAGATTAATTCCATCTGGACCACAGGGGACAGTGGCATGAAAGAGGTGGCATGTGAGCTGACGATTATTGGGAAGGAAGTAACGGGGACCCTAACCAGGATGAAAGCAGTAAATGGAACAGGAGGAATGGATCCATGACATTCTAGAAAGACAGGACAGGCAGGCCTTGACGAAGAAGTGGAGAGACCACACTGCCCGGCTCCCAGGCCTTACGCAAATTCTTTTCAGCTGAGGGTCTTAACTCCTTAAAATGCACAACACTGAAGATCAGCTTACAACAGACAAGCTGAATTGAACCTTAACTCAAAGGGATGTGATCTGCTGCTTTATTTCAGTAATAGTTGGAAATATAGAATTATAGAGTAATTATATGACTAATAAGTGTAATGATTGCATATATACGTATGCAGTGTAATTACAAATATGCGTATAGGTAAATAACCGGCAAAGAATCTAAGAATAGGAAACTCATGCAGGTAAACTACTTTCCCATAATTCTTTAGATGGGAAGTATTTACCAGTCTGGAATATCTGAGACTGGAAAACAGAGGACAAAAGGGAAACGTGATGGTAACTCCCAGGGATTCAGTGATAAGCCATCTCCCAGATGATGATGGTAAAAACAATCTTCAAATTATTTGATGGTGAAATATGTGCCTTGTTCTAATTGCTCAGTGCTTCTCATTCTAGAAAAAGAGATCCCAATGAAACAAAGATAAAATAAATAAATGTAAAATCTGTTGCAGTGAAAAAACCAAAAACAATCCAAAAACAAAACCCTGTAGTTGCTGCAGCGCTGTGAAGGGACCCTAAAGCAAGCTGGAGGCAGGGCAGAGGGTGGGACGACACGGCTGTCGACTCCCACCAGATCTCATCTCCAGAACCTCGCTGCAACCAGCGCCACAGTCCGAGACAGACACAAACCGAAAGCACCTCGGAAGGTGACCCGGAGGGTTAAAGAGAAGCTCCTTATCTTCGTATTTGTTTCCTCTTTACATGAACAAACAGTTGGCGTGGAGAAGACCAACTAAATTTGATCGGTGGCCTCACAGAGTAGAACCAGGGCAAATGAGAAGAAATAAAAGCAAAGACCCTTCTGTTGGGTACAAAAGAGAAATTTCTAAGCATCCAAGGCTTCCTTTCGAGAGAGCAGGAGTTTGCCAGTGGAGGTGTTCCCGTGAAGGCTGGACACAGCACGTGGTGTTTCTCAAGCACTGCCCTTAGGGTCTTCACAAATATTTATGTATTTAATTTTTATAAAGCCATGTGAGGTGGGGACCCCTACCGCCCCATTTTACAGATGAGAAAAGTCAAGCACATAAACATCATGCAACTTTCCTAAAGGCACCAGCTAGGAAGCCCCGTGGGCTGCCCGGCTTCAGCGGCCACATTCATATTCACCCCACTGCTATGAGGCACTGAGCAGAAATGTCACTGCAGAGTCAAATCATGGATGAGTGATTGACATAAATCAAACTGAAGATGGCATGAGTCCACAGAAGATTCACCAGACGGTCATGTTATTAAGAAGCATCATGGACCTTTTGGACTCTAAAGACCAAAGCAATCAGGTGCTTTGAAGATAATGATGATCAATTTAAGTAATTCTGGGCGTCTCTGAGCAAGTCACTTTTTATTTTATAAAAATCTTAGAATTTTCAGTCCTCTTGTTATTTGGCGTGATTTTTTTAAAAAGGATCTGAGAGAGCTCTATCTCTGATTTCAGTCAACAAGAAAACATTAGTAACAAGTATTTAGAAAAACAAGCATTACCATCAGAAAACAGAAACATCCTATACAGGAGAATTCAGTGCCTTCAACTGTCTCAAAACAGCTTATTAAGGGGTTTAAAATGTTCCTTTCATCTCACATAAAATTAAGAAATTACTGTGTCACAGACAGACCAATTTCTCTATACTTTGGAAATCCCTCCAATGGTTACACTTGAATATTAAGTTCAGGTATATTCTCGTTTCAAAAAGAGAGGAGAAAAAAACTGCAGCTCCCTGGCAACAACCTGGGGGAAGTCTCTGGCACTAAGAAGCTTCTTAACACATTTCTGAACAAGCTTTCAGTAGCACCCTGAGAGCCGTGGATCCCACTCTCCTGGTTCCATGACCCAGATACGGGCCAACTCCATCAGAAACAGCCGCTGGCAGTTCTGCTTGGTGGCGACACCAGCACAGCACCGGGCACAGAGCAGGCGCGGATTTCTGTGAAAGGCGACAGCTGCCTTCTTACCAAGCTCTGCCCTGCCTCAACTGCCTCAGGCTCGTGCTGAGCGCTTTGCACACAGCGCTTTATTTTATCCTCGCAGCCTGAAGGACTGAGAAACCAAGCTTAGCACTTACCTCGCCGCCTTGCACTAAATTATTGCTTAAAAAGTAGCGACCCTTCTTATCGCCCATTACACCAACGAGCACACAATTAGTAAGAATCAAACCTGGGAACTGGTCCCAGGACTATTTGGCAACAAACACATTAATGAAGTGAATGAATGAGTGAGCAGAAGGCAGGAAGGAAGACAATACAACCAGAGTTTCATCCGTTTAATAAAAAGACAAGGGACAAAGAGAAATGCCAAGAGAATAAAGGTTAATTATAACATCTGGGGGTGCGGTACACAGGTTTCAGCAGCTGCTCTGTGCCAAGCCCTGCACCTGGACCTGAGGAATACCCAGAAGAAGAAAAAAGGATGTGATTCCTTCCCTCTGTGGGATCTAGTTGAATTGAAAACATATTATATATGGGAGTTCAAGATCTGCAGATACTAACTAGTATATGTAAAATACATAAACAATACATTCATACTGTGTAGCACAGGGAACTATATTCAATATCTTGTAGTAACTTATGGTGAAAAAGAATATGAAAATGAATATATGTATGTTCACGTATGACTGAAGCATTATGCTGTACACCAGAAACTGGCACATTATAAACCAACTATACTTCAATAAAAATATATACAACAAAAAAAGAAAATACATTACACACACACACACACACACACACACACACACACACACACACACAGAGAAATCAGGTGTCTTACTTTCTGACAAAGAGAGTTCCAAAGCTACTCCACATCTAAGCTGAGACCACCACCAGAAGTGATGGTCCCCACTGCTGGAAGCACTGCAGAAGCCAAGGACCCTGGTGGCGACTCTGGAAGGAAGAACTTGAACCACTTACATAATAACTGCATGCATGTTTCCTGCAGGAAAGTGCTTGGCACAGGCTCTTTTCCCCACTCAAGGGAGGTTCCTGAGTGAATTACACAGCTTTGTGTTTGGAACTGAATAATGACCCCAAAATCTCCACTCCACTTACCTGAGATTCCACCATTAGTTAGTCACTTCTTTGAAACCTGAGAGATTTGAGAATCTTTACTATCCATTAAAGTAAATAACACTGGGGGTAAAAATGCTTTATTTTAAAGGGTGTAAGTGTTTTAAGGGAATTAATTGGTTAAATCTCCATTTGAACAACTGGTTGAGACGACGATGCCAAGGAGAAAGAGATCCGAACAGGCAACGCTGGGACAAACCAGAGAAACCCAAGGGGCTCCCGTCTTAAGCAGGGCTGGCCCGGGGGCACCAGAGCCCATTCATTCTACGAGACATCACATTTCAACCTTCGCTTTATATATCATAACAATCACTGGTCACTGGCCAAGCAATAAAGCTTCGAGTTTAGCACTCAGCCACGACTGTAAGTGGACAGTCGGGAATCACCGAAGGCTCCGTCCTCGAAAGGAGCCCCTCTTCAGAACCTTTCTGAGTGACAATGCCACTGATTTTACTGGGCGTTCTTCAAAGCAGAAGGTGCAGCCCAGTCCTCCTTTGTCCAATCCTTCCTGCTAATATTCCCAAACTCAAAAATGCCTTAGTACCCTGTTCTAGAACATCCATGAAGCTCCAAGCTGAGCCCAAGGATTTCACTGCAAGCAGGAAGAAAACCTGCCTTCCCATGGCCCCTCATTCAAGCAAATAAAGCCAGTCGGCTATGTTCACGCTGCCGGAAGCAGCGGAGCCCAGACTTTTTCCTTCCCCCCTCCCCAGCACCTCCCAGGCCGTGTGGAGCGCTGGTTAACAGCACAGAGCCCAGGTCTGGCCAGCACCGCCTCCGAGGAGCTGTCACGGAGGGTGCAGAGCAGCAGGCTGTGAAGCAGACACGAAGGGTGGAGCCCAGGCCCATCGCCTGGAGCACAAGGTCCACTTTCTGCACAGCAGCACCTGCCTTTTCAAGAAGGCAGGTTTCTGTTGGAGGTCAGACCTTTGAGTGTTCATTAGATAACACAATAAATTAGACGTGATCTGCTAATTACCCAAATCAGTAGGCGTCCCAGCCAGCAAGCAGGAGTTCACAACCGCTAGTGGAGTCCCCTAACGGGCAGAACTGTCAGCCACAACTAGCCGCCCCGTGCGGTCAGGGGTCCAAGAGACCCAGAGGGCCAGCAGTTATAAGAGGAAGTCTGTGGTGGGGGATGGGGAGAGGGGCACAGAGAGATTTTGTTTTCGGATAAGAGAGGCCGGTAGTTGCCGGGAGAGCCCCACCCCAGTGCTTCCCATCTTGGAAGCAGGAGTGATTCCAGAACCTCGGACAGCCGCCCGACAGCCACACAGGTCACTGAGGGAGGAGGACACTGAGAGCAGAGGGCAGAGAGAAAGAAGGGAAGACTAGGGTTTCTTGGTGGCATTTTGGGGGCTAATCCAGCAAATGTGGGGCCCCTACTGCAACACCCCATAGCTGTGAGGTAAATAATACCTTTCTTGCTTGAATCACTCAGTTATCTCGAGCTGTTAGCCTTTCTCATACACCATCCCGGCTCAGCGCTTGAGCGCGCACTTACAGTCAGAAACCGGTGAAACCTTGCTGGCCCACGTTAGCCACCTGTGCAACCCCCAGGACAGGGCAATAACCAAAGACAGAAGCACAGCTCCCTTCAGAAGGAGTGCAAAGCTCCGCTCGCCCAGTCCCAGTGCTCCCTGCGCCGTGCGGAAACCCAGGGAGCGAGACCTAGATCGTTCAGCCTGAAGTTTTCAAGCCCTCTGTGTTTCTCTCTTAAAATTCCAAAACCGTATAAAAATCTGTCCTATTATAAGACATACTTGTGCCTCTGAGAAAATGCTAGGCAATGTATCATCTGCAGTTTCAGAGTGGTTGCTACTTTCCCATGATTCTGCAGATTTTCAAGAATTAGTATTCGTAGTAGAGCACCATTATTACTAACAACATCTCCTTAACATTACACAGCACTTACTATCTCTAGCACTCTCATATATATTCCATTTTTAAATGTCTATAAACCATAAAAAGTTTCTATTTCTTTGATTGAGTGCAGGACAGAGCATGTGAAAACTTAGGAAAACCAAAATAAAATCATTTATATTCTTTACAGGCAAATACAAGATAAGACAACAGGCTAAGAAAGAGGGAAGCAAGGAAAAATGGGAATAGAGCTAGATATGAGCACAAGACAGTATTTTAAAAACTAAGAATTCAATTGTTCAATTTAACTGTGCATTAGAAGCTGTAAAAATCACATGGAATGTGCATAAAACCTGATAAATAACATGGGAGGAAAATTGGAAAAGCTCCACAGGAAATGGAGGGAAAGGATGAGAGAAAACTACAGGTATAAAGGCAGAGAACAAAGAGCTGACATTCACAACTGAAACTCCAGAAGAGACACATCTAAGCGACACCGTGATTGGCCATATCCTGGAACATAAAGCAAGCCTCAACGAAGCTACAAGAACTGAAATCATTCCGAGTACACCCTCTGACTGTAGAAAAAAATAACCTAGAAATAAATAACAAAACTATAATCAGAAAGTCCTCAAGTTTTTGGAAATTCAGCAGTGCACTTCTAAATAGCCAGTGGATCAAAGAACAAACTATAATGGAAGTTATAAAATAGTTTGTATTAAAGGATAACAAAAATGCAGTAAAACACAATTTATGGGATGCAACTAAAGGCATGCTTAGGAAATCAATAGCCTCCAATGCTTGTATAAGTAAATGAAAGGGCTTAAAATCAAAGACTGAATTATTCGTTTTAGAAAGTTAGTATAAGAAGAGTAAATGAAATCCAAGTAAAATAAAAGAAATTAAGAAAAGTACTTTAAAATGTAAATCACATGGACACATCAATCAAGACAGAGGAGGAGGAGGATGTGGAACTCACCTCACCCCACAAACACTTCAAAAATACATCTACAGGTGGAATGAGTCTCACTGAAAGCTAACTGGAAACTGGCAGAAAGACTCCTGAACAACCAGGGCTGTAAGAAAGACACATGCATGATCTGGTAGGAAGGGAAGAAGTGACCAGGTTGGGGCCTGTGCCCCTGGGAGGGCATTGGAAGAAAAGGGAGATTACACAGGCAGGGAACTGCCCTGGGAGTGAGTGACAAGAGCCACGGATTGTGCGCCCCAGTCCTGGTGTCCTACTTGGGAGACGAGCCCCCTCGGCTGGTTGGGGGACCGCTGGGACTAACAGGAGGGCTGAGGGAAGCCAGACTCCACTGGTGAGGTGCAAGCCCCCAGGGCAGGGTAGAGAGAGTGGAGACAGGCTTCCTGTGGCCACCTCGGCACATGCCCCAGCCTACTGAAAGGGAGAAAGTACTTGCAAATGTTAATATGGACGAGGGGTTAACAGCCAAGATATATAAACAGCACATACGACTCAGTATCATAAAAGCAAGCAACCCCGTCCAAAGACATGGGCACAAGACCCAACTAGATATTTTTCTGAGGAAGACGTAGAGACAGCTAACAGAGGCACACAAAAAGATGCTCAACGGTGCTTATTATTAGAGAAATGCAAACAAAATCACAATGAGATATCACCCTGCCCCTGTCAGAACGGCTATCGTCTAAATAAAAGTCTACAAATAACAAATGTTGGCAAGGATGTGGAGAAAAGGGAAAGTAAACTGGTGCAGCCACTGTGGAAAATAGCATGGAGGGCCCTCAAAAACTAGAACTAGAACTGCCACGTGACCCAGCAATCCCACTCCTGAGCCTGTATCCCCAAAAATGAAAACATTAATTCAAAATGACACATGCACCACAATGTTCATAGCAGTTTTGTCTACAATAGCCAAGCTATGGAAGCAACCCAAGTGTCTATCAGCAAGTGATGGATAAAGAACATGTGGTGTATACATATAATGACATATTATTCAGCCGTAAAAAAAAAAAAAAAATGAATGAAATTCTGTTATTTGCAGCAACATGGATGGACCTAGAGAGAATTACGCTTAGTGAAATAAGTCAGAGAAAGACAGAAACTGTATATCACATACATGGAGAATCTGAAAAGTAAAACAAATGAATGTGTATTTCAAAACAGAACTGGACTCACAGTTACCAGTAGGGAAAAACAAACTGATGGTGACCAGTGGGGGGGGGGGGGGGGAGGGGGCAGGACAGCAGTGTAGGGCAAGGGGAGCAGACTACTGTGTACAAAGCAGGTGAGCAGAGAGACGCGCTGCACAGCACGGGGAACTACAGTCATTATTTTCTAATAAGTTTAATGGAGTATAATCTATAAAATACTGAATCACTATGCTGTACACCTGAAACTAATATAATCTTGTCAATCCACTATACTTCAATAAAACAAAGTGTAAAACAAATGGACAGGAGAGAAAAATTAAAACCAAAATGGTTCTTTTAAAATGTAAGTACACTGACAACTCTTTTAAAGGACTGCTCTAAAATAAAAAATGAGAGAGAATACAGATTATCAAAATGAAGAATTAAAGACAGAACATCCCCACACAGTCTACAGATGTTAAAAAGAAAATGAGAGGATATTATAAATAATTTTATGCAGAGCAATTTGGAAATTACAGAATAGGAAAATTCCCTAAAAACACAATTTAGGGGCCCTGCCGGGGGCTAGACTGGGCGTCAGAGGAGGGTGTGCACGGAGGGCAGCCTGGAGTGTAGGCAGGGTACGGGGAGCGTCCAGGCGGGGCAGGGCATGGTGACAGGGATGGGAGATGCATGACATCCTACCGACTGGGAAAATGAAGAAACACACCAAGGGTAACAAAAGCCAAGGTTCCCACGGGGTTGTAGAAGAGCACCACAAACAGGGAAACGGAGAGAAACAAGAACACTGGGACGCTGGGCTGGAATGGGATGTATCCGCGTGAACTAGCGGCTTTCCACAGATACTAGATATATGGATGATAAACGATGGATGGATGGACGGATTAAAATAATATAAATGTGAATGAATGCATCTACATGTACTTGTGTGTGTGTGTGTGTGTGTGTGTATACATGCACACACATGCACATGCATCTTCAATACACTGAAAAAAGAAACTTATCACCTTGCTCTGCTTGAGGGTCTGGGGGCAGCAGCGCTCCAACAGCAGTAAGCACATCCAGCCACAGACCTTAGCTTCTAAATACCGCTGTCCGCTAAAAGCAGCAAGAAGTCCCTGGAGAAAGGGCTTGTTCAGGGCCTTGAGCAGGTGAGGCGTAGAGGAGCCTGAACCACTATGCCAGAAAGCAAGAAAGGGGGGCACGCCCACGGACACCCAAGCCCGCCTAAGTGAGGTCTCACTGGGCAGACTGGGTACCATCCGAGCACCGAGGTGAATAATGATAAAGCCAGATTGTGGTCCATTGAGAGCAGTGGAAAAACATGAGTCTTTCAGAAACTAATTAAGGAATTCGTGTAAAACTTGATGAGGAACAAGATACATACAAAGTACCTCCCCACAAAAACGCTTATTCATTACAAAGGGGAAGTTAGTAAGTTTACAGCCGAGAAACCTGGCAGACGCCACCTTCATCAAGTAGTCAAAGTAAACGTCATCAATCACGAAACAAACTGGAGTTAAGTGTCACTGACCAGAGACCACGAGAGCGCAGCAGCTTCCCTGCGAAGGACAGAACCTCAGGCCAATCAAAGGGAAACAGACTGACCCAGACGGGGGACACTCCACAAAACGAAGGCCTTGTAATCTTCAAAAGTATCAGAGTCACACAATCCAGGAGAGACCCGGGACTGTTCAAGACCAAAGCTGATGGAAGAGACAACTGAGTGCAGCCTGGGACTCTGGAGGGCTCTGCTGAAGCAGCTGGCAGACCTTGAACAGGGTCGAGGACTGGCTGGGACGATGTATTATTGCTGAGACCTTGATTTGGAAGGTTATACAGAACGTCCTTGTGATAGAAACATACCCTAAAAATAGTCAGGGATGATAGAGGAATGTGTCAGAAACTTACTCTCAAACGGCTTAGAAAAAGCAAGTTCTTTGTCCTCTACTTCCAAGTTTTCTGTAAGTTTGTGATTATTTCAAAATTGTTCCATAAATAAATGTTATACATACATCCATACATACACAGATCATGTCATTTTCTTCTTTGTTTTGTTTATGTGGTGAAAACAAACACACACATAAAATAAAGAATGTGATTACTTCAAGAGATGCAGAAAAGTATTTGACAAAATTTAAGTGAATTCATAATTTTTTAAAAAACCCTCCCATCAGAGAGCCCGGCAGCTTCTGCCCTGAGACAGAGCTGGAGGGCACACTGTTCTCAGTCTCTCAACGGAAGGGGGACAGATCTCAAACCCACAAGCTGTCTGAACCCATCAGAGAGCAGGGGTCACAGAACAACCATGGGAGGCTAAAACCTAGCGTCACAGTGTCCCCAGGGAGGGAAGAGGAGCCGGCCTGATGTCCCCTCCTGGGCCACCACACCGTGGGGACAGACTGGTGAAAGTCTGTGCAGACTGGTGGAGGAGTTTGACACCCCTGGGGGGACTGCATGGTGTAGGGGTGTACACAGCTTCTCACAGGCTCTTTCTTTACACAAAAGGAACTCAACAAATTCTTATCGCCTACTGTGCGCAAACTTGGGGCAAGGGAACACTAGAAACACAATAGGACAAGAAACTCCTCCAGGATCTTGCTCTTATTTGTCCACTAGGAACAGTTTTAATTCATGGGGGAAGGGCACAAGCTGGCCTGATGACACTGACTCTACACTTAGGGAAAGAAGTGAAAAAAAAAAAAAAAAAACCACTCCTGGGGGAGGGGCAGGATCATACAGTGTGGCCACAGTTACAGCGGAGAGGAGCAGGGGAAATCAAGAAAGCCACATCCCCAAGACCCACAGGCATGGTGTACGTCTAAGATCAAGGCTTAATCAGGACAAGAGACTGCAAATGATGTGATTAATTCACACACAGTCATCTCAACAGATGCAGAAAAAGCACCTGAAAAAATATAACACATATTCCTGGTAAATATTCTCAGCAAACTAGGTATAGAAGAGAACTTCCTTAAACTAATAAAGAGCATCTGAGCATCTAAAAACGAAGAAACAAAGCAATCAATCTACAGCTAACATGGTGAAAAACTGAAATGCTTTCCTCTAAGAGAACAAGAAAAAAATGTTCTTTCTCACCACTCTTGCTCAACATTGTCTTGGAAGGCTTAGTGCAACAAGGCAAGAAAAAGAAATGAAAGGATCAGATGAAAGGGAAAAACTGTCTATATTCAGAGACAGCATGGCTATCTATGTAAAAAAAAAAGAGAAGATTCTACAAAAAAGCTCCTAGAAATATCAGATGAGTTCACAGCAACTTATTCAGTTGACAAACAAAAATCAATTATATTTCTACATGCATTAATGAATAACTGGAAATTTAAATTTTACAAGGTACCATTTATAATAGCAAATGAAATAGTTATAAATCTAACAAAATCTCAGTAGTTTCTGTATATTGAAAACTACAAAACTCTGATCAAAGAAATCAAAGAAGACCTAAGTCAATGGAAAGATATGCCATCTTCATGGATTGGAAGACTTCAAATGTAGTTCTTCCCAACTTAACCTATAAGTTCAATGCAATGTTGATCAAAATCCTAACAGGATTATCTGCACATAATTTTTTTAAAAAGGATATTCTTTCTCTATTGAATTGTCTTTGCATTTTGGCCCAAAATCAGTTGCCCACATTGGTGTGGCCTTATTTTCAGTCTCTTTTCCGTTTTGTTGGTCTGTGTCTCTATCCTTTTGCCAGTGCCACACTGTTTTAATTACAGTAAGTCTTGTTCTTCTTTTTCAAAATTGCTTTGGCTACTCTACTTACTTCGTATTTCTGCACTTAAAAAAATAGAATTAGATTGTCAATATTTACCTCAAAAGAATCCTGCTCTGAGAGACATTACTAGAAGAATGAGAAGGAAAGCCACGGACCAGGAGAAAGTATTTGTGAGTCACGCACATGATAAAGGACTTGTATTGAGAACTCTCAAAACTCAACAGTAAGAAAATAAACAGTTTAAAAATAAGCCAAAGATACGTATATTTAACCATAGAAAAAAAGGTTGGAAAATAAAAAAGCATGTAATAAGATGTTCAACATCATTAGTTAACAGGGAAATGCAAATTCAAACCACAGTGAGATATTAGAGTATCTAAAAACAAACTGATAATGACAAGTGTTGGCAGGAATGCAGAGCAAATGGAATTCTCATACACTGTTGGTAGGAATGTGAAATGGTATAGCCAGCTGGAAAACAGTTTGGCTGTTTCTTATAAAGTAAAATGTATACCTACCATATAACCTAAATGACCTCGCTTTTAAGTATCTGCTCAAGAGAACTGAAAATTTATGTTCACACAAAAACCTACACATGAATGTTTATAAGATGCTTTATACATATGAGCCAAAAACTGGGAACAGCCTTGCTGTGGCCTTCAGTCAGTGAATGTATAAACAAACTGTAATACATCTACCCAATATACTACTACTAAGCAATAAAAAGGAATGAATTATTGTTTCACGTAACACAGAGATGAAACTTAAATGCGTTTGACTAAAAAAAGAAGCTAGACCCAAAAGGCTATACATTGTATGATTCCATCTATTTGATTTTTTAAGGGAAAAACACTATAAGGGAGAAAATGATTAGTGGTTTCCAGGGGTTGGGGTGGGTGGGGGAGTTGTCTGTCAAAGGGGATCCAAGTGAAATTTCCAGGTGGTAACAACTGTGGCGGTGGACATACAACTCCATGCATTTGTCAAAACTCGCAGAAATATGGACTACAAAAAATGAATTTTAATATAGGTGATTTTATGAATAAAAATCAACTAGTATGTGGAAAAGATCCTAGAAAGTTCGAATGCAGACAACAGTGAAAAATGAATCTAACTGTAGTTACAATGGAATCAAACAACAGCACGGAAGGGGATGGGGAGGAAACAAGCTGGCCTAAGCAACTCTGGAAAACAATACTTTGATCAAATATTATAAGGCTAAAGCTTGAAAGAGCTAAACACAAATACTGCACTCTAGTCAATAAATTACCCCTCACAGGGCTCTGGTTACAATTTCTGAAATTACCTATATGAACACTGGTGTCGAACAATTAAGTAATAATAGATAATGAGACCCAGGTTGCTCACTGTCAGAGAAATCGTTACAAATAAGGTAAGGGCAAACACTAGAATGAGGGTGGTGGTGCTGTTGGAGTCAGACGTATCAATATGGACTTAAGGATTTTTTAATACACAGCTAAGCAGACACAAAATTAAATGGAAATGTGTACACACATCATTTAGTACACAAACGTCCATTTCCTAACTCTGTCTACTAAGGTGGTCGAGAAGCAGTGACACTCTAGAAGAAATGAGCACACCTAGCAACCAGATCTTGGCTTCTAAGCACCATTTTCCAATAAAAGGAACCAGGGATCCTTGAAGAAGTGGTTAATTCCATGGTTTGGGCAGGGAAAATCCAGGATGAACCTAAGCATTACATGATGCCAGAAATAAAGTACTCAAGGGAGGAGGGGGTGAGGGGACGGGCCATATTGAAAGGGCACAGGTGCCAACCCGAAAAAGCTCTCAAAGGATAAACTTGAACAACTTCAGCAACAAATGAAAAATGACAGTCTTGGATTATCCCTCAAAGAATAAAATAATTACCCATGAATCAAAAAGAAACCTACAACATGTGTCATACTTAATGGTGAAATAGTGAAATTTTTCCAACTATAATCATAAACGACGACGACACCATCAATAAATACTTCTATTCAATGTTGTGCTGAAAGTCCTAGTCACAGCGACGGCAATGAGAAATGTAAATGAGAGAACTGGAAAGGAAAAGATAAAAGTGTTATGACTTCACATCACTTGTTTTGTACTGAATTAATCCAAAAGGATCTATAAACAAACCATTTGCACTGACAGTGGATTGAGCAAGACCAAAAGAGACTGAGTCATATGATGTCACCGTTCTGGAGCTGAAACTGGCAGTTTCCCATATTTCAACCAACAACAGTCAAATGCATTTCAATATACTAAGAAAATAGAGAACAAAATTTTAAAAGATACTCTTTAAAATAGCATCAAAAATATAAAAACATTAAGGAGTAAGTCTAAAAAAAGATATATAAGATTTCTGCACTAAAAACCACAAAACTTTATTTAGAGAAATTTTAAAGACCTATATAAATGGGGCGCTATGATTTTGACTGTTCAGTGTTATAAAGTTATCATTTCTCCCTAAATTGATCCAAAGATTCAGTGCAATTCTAATCAAAATCATAACTCTTCTTGTGTGGAAACTGACAAACTGATTCAAATGTTACCTGGAAAGGCAGAAGGCCAAGGAAAGTCAAGACCATCTTGCAGAAGAAAAACAAAGTCGGCTGCTGTAGCCTCCCCAGCCATCAAGACTGCTTATAAAGCTACCTTACTGGCACACAGACAGACACGTAGACCAATGAGCCGGAAGAGACAGTGCAGAGACAGAGCCACACGTTTATGGCCACTGACTTCATGACAGAGATGACAGTAAGAGTGACAAGGGTCAGCTACCCAGAGGATGACCTGGTGCCACCTGTCTGTCTGTACGGAATAAACCAGACCTGGCCTGTGGCTCATACCTCACACCACACGCAAAAGAAAATCATTTCCAGTGGCTTCTGGATTTGAACGTGAGAGGTGAGACAATAAACCTTCTAGGAAACAGCACCGAGGAGGAACATCGTCATGATGTTACAGCAGCAAAGTGTTTCTTAAACAGACACAAAAAGCACTAAACACTAAGTAAAGGCTAATGGGCTGGACAACAGCAAATTAAAATGAAAACCTTAATCAGCAGAGAGACAACACCGAGCACTCATGAAAACACTGCAGCTCCCATCATACCTGATGACAAAAGGCTTGGTGACTTCCCCTTTAAGACTGGAGGGAAACAAGGGCGGCTGCCCCCACCACCTGTACTGTCGCACGGGGGGGGGGGGGGGGTCCCCCGGCCACTGAGCTAAGGTGGGGGAGGGAGAGAGGCCGCACACTGCAAAGGAGAAAGCAGGAAAGCCTAAGGTGATAAACAATTCGGTAAGGTCACAAGATACAAGGTCAATACACGAACATCAACTGTATCCATACACAGTAGCAAGGAACGCTTTAAAATACCATTCACAGCAGCACCACAAACGTGAAATATTTAGGTATAATTAAACAAAAGACATGCGAAGACCTGCTCGATGAAAGCTACATATTGCTGCCAAGAAATTAAAGAATACCAAATAAATGGTGAGATAGCTACCTTTTCATGAATTAGAAGTCTCATTATTATTAAAAATGCAATTCCTTCCAATTTAATCTACAAATTCAATGCAGTACCAGTCAAAATCCCAGGAGGTCTTTTTGGTATAAATTAACAAGCTGATTCTAAAATGTATATGAAAATGCAAAAGATCTAGGATGGTCAAAGTAAGTTTGGAAAAGAATAAAAATTAGAGGACTTAACATTATCTGATATCGAGACTTCTGGAAATTTACAGTGAAGGATCACGGGGGCTCTGGCATATGGACAGGCCCACAGTGCAGTGGACCAGAACAGAGAGAACAGAAATAGACACACATACTGGCCAACTTATTTCCAACAAAGAGGGAAAGATAATTCAACGGAGAAAAGAATCGTCTTTTCAACAAACAGAGCAAGAACAAGTGAACATGCACATGGGTGAAAATGACCCCTCGCTCTTACTCAACGCCATACACAGAGTTAGCTCAAGATGGATCACACCACAAAATCCGCCAAACCCTGGGGAACGGCAAAGGTTTATAGATAGGACACAAAGCCACAAACTGTAAAGTGAAATGCTAATAAATTAGATTTAACCAAAATTTAAAATTTCTGCTCTTCTAAAGACACTATTAACAAAATGAAAAGGCAAACCAAAGATTGAGAGGAAATATCTGCCAATTTTGATAAAGAATATATAAAGGATTCTTAACACTCAGTAATAAAAAGTCTTTCTTAGAAGCTTGGACAGAAGCCACAGAGCAAACGTCTCAAATAGACAACCAGTTAGAAAGTGTATTACTCACAAAGCCTAGAGAAAATGTGTATTCAAAGACATTCCCCAGCAGACTACAAGACGAATCAAAAGACAGAGCTAGAGAGTTCTCAGATCGTGTCACAAAAGCACAACCAGGAGAAACACGAACCCAGATCATCACAGAAGTGAAGGCATCCACCATAAATAACAACAGTTTAATCATAAACTGATCCTAAAGCTCATAGTACAAAACAACAGCAAGCGGACCGGAGTGGGGACAGAGGCTAGAGAATGAGAATGTCCTCAGCTCTTAGGAGGCGTGTCAACAGACACAAAACGACAGGCAATTTGAGGAAACACCGAAAGACCTGAAAACACTGATCTCTTTAGCCAGCAGTTTTCCTTGTAGAAATTTGCCTTAAGAAAATAAGAACATACAGAAAGTAATTGCACCGACGTTCACTGCAGCATTATTTTATGACAGACAGAAACAGGAAGGATTCTAAACACCCAGCAGTACGGGGTGGATGGAGGAACTAGACACACTCGTTCACTGAGATGCTCTTTATTCATTACATGGTATGTGGACAAAGAATATTCGACCATTAGGAAGGAGTTTCATCATCTTTTTTAGTTATTTTTATGTCATTTTATTTAAAACCAAGAATTTGGGTACTCTGTAAATATTTTTTTAATTATCAGGATTTATTTGGCATCATCCCTAACATTTTCTCATTTCCTTCCCTAAGTTTTCTGCTTCTTTCAAACACATTCGTGTGGAATACTTCACTTTCACTTTATCTCCCTCAAAAAAACTATTCCACACTTTAAGTACGAGCGACTTTGCTTCCTAAAATGGCAGTATTCATAATTTATTTTTAAATGAAAAAATAAGGACGCCATCAGTTAGAAGCCAGCTGGTGTGCAGCATCAATGTGCCTCAATTTAGCGTTTAGTTTCAAATATGACACTACAGTTGTTTTTTTAAGTTCCAATAATTTATGGTTTTGACAGACTTGAACTAAACACTAATTACTATAGCAAAGTATACTAATTTTATGATACAAAAATTAAAATATTAATTTTTTTACCAATCCCCAGCAATCCATAATTCTAAAAGGAAAAACATACACATATATGCAGACACATTAGTAGATTAATTCAAACAGGACCTCCAATGCATATATTTTCAATAAGAACTGATCTAGTAATAAAATAGTCTCCACCACAAGCCAAACCCATAATTCATGTATTTCAAGTGTGTGAATGCTCCACCTTCTGGCTCACAGTCAATCCTCTCAGAAATCCTTTGCCGGGAGGCACAAAGTCTTCCACTGCTGCCTGGGAGTGAGCCATCCCCATCAGCCACGGCTCACACAGGGCTCATCATGGGCTGTTCCAAGCCACTCTCAGACCAGTCCCCAGAGAGCTGAAGCCAGCAGCTGCTCACCGGCTAACGACAGCACAGAGAGAAAGGCAGGATGCTGGCGGCTCTGGGGAGGGCATCTCCACTGCCAGCCTAGGAGACACTCACTCTGTGGAATTCTGTGGACCACATCCCACCTCATGAGCTCTGCCTGGTACCTCCTGGAGCCAGCGACCCTCAGCCACAACTCTCTGGCAAGATCCCCACTGGGTGAAGCTCTGATGCAGTCCGCATCACCGAGTTACACAGCATCGTAAACGCAGAAAAAACGCTGTCGCTGAAGACGACTATTTCAGGGTCATTCATCTCTTCCCCTGCACAACAGTGATCATTTCGGTTAGTTTCAGGTCTCTCTGGAAACCACCCCCGTGTTGCCAGCTCTCAGAGCTCCCCTCCAGCTCTCACTCAAGATCTTCTTCCTCCTTCCTA